>NC_053493.1:117310683-117610683 GCF_905171775.1 Rana temporaria | reverse complement strand
GTGAAGCACTTACAAAGACGAGACCATCATAACTAATCAGTGATGGCCGTCATTTGAAAAAATGAGGCCAACAAGTAGAGAAAATCACTGGTTTGGTTGTCCTTTTGATGTGACAATAGGAGCCCATTGTGCAGAAGCCTCCATACAACATAACAGGAGGGGGAGGGGGTACTTTTGTACAATGCAATACAATCCAGTGTGTAACATATGCTATGGGGAATATTTATACCTAAAGCAACGGAATAACAGACCATTGTCATACACTAGTTAGACCCAACATGTCTTTATTCTAATGCACATTAGAAAATAAAGTCAAAATTTCAAGTTAATATGAGCATTTGGCACGTTTTCATAGAACTTTTAAAGTGAAGCCCAAAGTCCCTGTTCATTTAATAGAATTTTGCAGAAGCTATAGTCTTATTTCTCCCACTGCACATTAAACCTCATGCGATAACACATTTACTATGCTCTGGTTTTATCACTCTACCATCTGGCACAATAATAAATAGTTTCTGCTGGATAATGTAACAATCCTCTGGCACATTTATGATTGTTCCCCATACATCTGCCACTATGTGGATAACAGAGGATCACCTGCAGATTTGTAAAGCGACATATGTTCAGTGCCATAAAATTAGTAGGGAAATGCTTAAAGGAGTTGTAAATACAATTTTTTTTGCTGAATTGACTGTTTACAGGGTATAGAGACATAATAGTTAACTGATTCCTTTTAAAAATGATTAAAAATAGATAACAATCAATCATATAATGTACCTGTAGTTTCTAGTTTCGTTTTTGCATGTTTCCTGCAAAGCCACAGAGCCAATACAGGGCAGTGATGGTTTGGAAAACGAAACTGATTGGTGCTGAGGGGTTTTAGACACACAGTAATCACACCTCCTTGATTAGTGACCACAGAGAGAAATCTCCCAGTACTGTGGTCATCAGGAAACAGACAACCAGGAAGTGTGGAGATCAGAGAAGAATTACAGCAACTTGAGAGCAAAAACGAACAATGAGGACATGAAAACAGCACTGCATTAAAGTAAAGGAAGCTATTAAGATAAAAAAAAAATCCTTTACAAACCCTTTAAGTAGCAGTTTTTCCTACTTGAGAAAGGTGAGTAATCTTCTAGATATGTGACCATCAGAAGTGTTTTAGAATAAAACAAATCTTACATAGTTAGTCAGGTTGAAAAAAGACACAAGTCCATCCAGTTCAACCACAAAAAACAAAATAAAAAAACACAGTAAAATCCTATACACCCAACTTCATACCCACAGTTGATCCAGAGGAAGGCAAAAAACCCCAGCGGAGCATGATCCAATTTGCTACAGCAGGGGAAAAAATTCCTTCCTGATCCCCCGAGAGGCAATCGGATTTACCCTGGATCAACTTTACCTACAAATCTTAGTACTCAGTTATATTCTGTACATTTAGGAAAGAATCCAGACCTTTCTTAAAGCAATCTACTGATCTGGCCAGAACCACCTCTGGAGGGAGTCTGTTCCACATTTTCACAGCTCTTACTGTGAAAAAACCTTTCCGTATTTGGAGGTGAAATCTCTTTTCCTCTAGACGTAAAGAGTGCCCCCTTGTCCTCAGTGATGACCGTAAAGTGAATAACTCAACACCAAGTTCACTGTATGGACCTCTTATATATTTGTACATGTTGATCATATCCCCCCTAATTCTCCTCTTCTCAAGAGTGAATAAATCTAGTTCTTCTAATCTTTCCTCATAGCTGAGCTCCTCCATGCCTCTTATCAGTTTGGTTGCTCTTCTCTGCACTTTCTCCAGTTCTCCTATATCCTTTTTGAGAACTGGTGCCCAAAACTGAACTGCATATTCCAGATGAGGTCTTACTAATGATTTGTACAGGGGCAAAATTATATCTCTGTCTCTGGAGTCCATACCTCTCTTAATACAAGAAAGGACTTTGCTCGCTTTGGAAACCGCAGCTTGGCATTGCATGCCATTATTGAGCTTATGATCAACTAAAACCCCCAGATCTTTCTCCACTACAGACCCCCCCAGTTGTACTCCCCCTAGTATGTATGATGCATGCATATTCTTAGCCCCCAAGTGCATAACTTTACATTTATCTACATTAAACCTCATCTGCCACTTAGTCGCCCAATCAGACAGAGCATTGAGGTCGGCTTGTAAATTGGAGACATCCTGTAAGGACGTTATTCCACTGCATAGCTTGGTGTCATCTGCAAAGACAGAAATGTTACTTTTGATCTCAGACCCAATATCATTTATAAATATATTGAAAAGTAAGGGTCCCAGCACTGAACCTTGGGGTACACCACTGATAACATTGGACCATTCAGAGTAAGAATCATTAACCACGACTCTCTGAATTCTGGCTTTCAGCCAGTTTTCTATCCATTTACAAACTGATATATCCAATCCTGTAGACCTTACCTTACACATGAGCTGTGTGTGCGGAACTGTATCGAACGCTTTTGCAAAATCCAAATATATCACGTCCACAGCCACGCCTCTGTCCAGGGTTTTACTTACCTCTTCATAAAAGGAAATCAGGTTTGTCTGACAACTTCTGTCTTTCATGAATCCATGTTGACTGCTGCTTAAATAGTTTTTTTCCAGCAAGAACTCATCCATGTGGTCTTTTATTAAACGTTCCAGTATCTTCCCAACTATAGAAGTTAAACTAACAGGTCTATAGTTACTTGGTAAAGACTTTGTTCCCTTTTTAAATATGGGCACCACATTGGCCCTGCGCCAATCCAGTGGTACTATTCCTGTCTTTAATGAGTCCCTAAATATTAGATACAGTGGCTTTGAAATGACAGAGCTCAACTCACCTAGGATCCGTGGATGGATGCCATCAGGTCCAGGTGCTTTATCCACCTTTATTCTGTCTAAATATTTCTGGACCATATCACTTTTGAGCCATTGTGGATTTGGGGCTGTGTCACTCCCACCCCCATTTTGGACATGAGCTCCCCCATGCTCCATTGTATACACAGAGCTGAAGAAAACATTTAATAAATTTGCCTTCTCTTTGTCCCCAGTCACCCACTCTAGATTATTTTGTAAGGGGCCTACATGCTCAGACTTCACCTTTTTACTATTAATATATTTAAAGAATTTTTTGGGGTTTGTCCTACTATCTTTTGCAATCTGTCGTTCGTTTTGAATTTTTGCATCCTTGATTTCCTTTTTGCATATCCTGTTATATTCTTTGTAACATTTAAACAACACTAGTGTTCCTTCATTTTTATATTTTTTAAAAGCTACTTTCTTATTGTTTATAGCTTTTTTAACTCTGACCGTGAGCCACATAGGTTTTATTTTTAGCCTTTTAAACTTATTGCCCATGGGAACATACTTTGCAGTGAGGTTCCACACAGTCTTTTTGAAGAATTCCCATTTCTGTTCTGTGTTCATATGTGCCAATAGTCCCTCCCAGTCCAAGTCCTGGAGAGCAGCCCTCATCCTTGGAAAATTTGCTCTCTTAAAATTTAGTGTTTTAATATTTCCTGTATGTATTTCTTGCTTATAGTTAACATTAAATGAAATCATGTTATGATCACTGCTACCCAGGTGTTCCTTTATCTGAACATTAGTAATAAGCTCTGCATGGTTTGAGATTATCAGGTCCAACAGAGCATCATTCCTAGTTGGGGCCTCAATAAACTGCACCATAAAATTGTCCTGCAATAGGTTTTTAAATTTTTGTCCTTTAACTGTCCCAGAAGTGCCATTAATCCAGTCAATTTCTGGGTAGTTAAAATCCCCCATTATTATCACCGTCCCAGACCTTGCAGCCCTTTCCATCTGTGCAAGGAGCTGAGTCTCCACCTCCTCATTAACATTGGGTGGTTTATAACAAACTCCAATGATTAATTTTGAACTACGCACATCTGTATGCAGTTCCACCCATAATGCTTCAGCCTCATCACACGCTCCATCAACCAGGTTCTCTTTCACGCTTGCTTTGAGGTCACTTCTCACATAGAGACAGACCCCTCCACCTTTCCTTTTTACCCTGTCTTTCCGAAAGAGAGCATAGCCAGGAATATTAATAGCCCAGTCATGTGAGGATTGAAGCCAAGTTTCAGCAATACCGATTACATCATAGCTCTCCTCATGCATCAGAGCTTCCAGCTCACCTGTTTTGCTTGGCAGACTTCTGGCATTGGTGAACAAACACTTAAATGTATTGTTACATTTTTCTCTGGTGTTTCTCTGGTGTTTTTCATATAATCTAAATATGAAGCAGCCATTGCTGGCATGTTTTTAAAGGTACAAGGTAGGGGGGTTGTCATCGTTATTCTCTCCAGCTAGGCGAGTCACTGACCTGTAAAAAGCATGCATTTTGAATAAAGGATCACGTGACAGTCTATTCTTTGCTTCTCTACCATATAGGGCTCATACACACAGGAGATTAGGACCATTCACCACTAGGGATGAGCCCGATGTTCGAGTCGAACGTAAGTGCGACTCAAACATCTGGTTTTCGCCCAATTTAGAACATTATGGAGCGTTTGTGGGAAATTCAAGCTCCCGCAGAAAGCCGCATAATGAACTGCGAAATCGTCAATGCACTGCGAGATCACAGTGCATTGACGGCTGCTGATTGGCTGCTGCATGCATTGGCCAATCACATCGCGTTCTGTTTAAGAGTCATGATTAGCTAAAGGCAGGGTGCCTTTGGCCAATCATGGCTCAGGGGGCTAAGTTCACGACCCACACTATGTAAGGCTGCTTACATAGCGGCCGTACATAGTGTAGTGAATGAGAAATTACATTATATTTATTTGTAGTCAGAGTCTTCGAGTATGAACTATGATCACCCCAACAACCAAGGCCTGAGGTGTGCCTTGGCCTAGCTGGTCGGTATGCCTGAGAAGAGGGCATACCCTGAATGTAAGAATAAGAAAATGTACAAAGAGTAATAGTGTGTATGAAAGCTGGGGGAACGGGTGGGTGGGAAGCCTGAAATGGCGCCAACACCGGACCCGACGTGGGAGGAGGCTTTAAGTACTCAGCAGACTCCTCCCACAAATACAGGCTAGCCTTCGGCCAGCCTTAACACTTGTAGTCAGAGTCTTCGAGTATGAACTATGATCACCCTAACAACCAAGGCCTGAGGTGTGCCTTGGCCTAGCTGGTCGGTATGCCTGAGAAGAGGGCAAAAGACACATGTATAGGTGAAAAAGAGGGTAGAGAACAATCCGTCCAGTGGAGTAGCGTGCGCCTGGAAGGCAATCGTATACGTATCCGGTACGTATCTGCTATGACAGAAGAAACCCACCGACCCATGACTTGTGACAGAAGGAACCCCCTATAGAACCTGCGAAAACTGCTCAGAACTCAAGACCCATGAAAAATGGATCGAGCCTGATGCCCGAGACAACCCGCCATGAGGAATGAACTGCTTGTGACAAGAGGATGCATGGGGGAAATGGAGAAAGGGCCGAGCGGATTGAAATCCTTCAACCGGACACTACCCACGCTGATGAGGGGAAGTGAGAGGGTAAGTTGCAAAAAAGGACAACAGGCAGGAGACTAAGTGTCAGCTACCTGGAGAAGGTGAATAAGGCCAATACACTAGGTAATAGAATCATGGCACATGGGAACCAAGCCAGACTCACAGACTTAGGTACGCTAAAGTTAGTGGGGAATGGGAGAGTTATTCTTGCTCCCATTCACAATTTGTCAAATTTGGGCTGCTGTCATTCCAGAAATGTCCTGTAGGTCAGCCTGCGCTCCAGGGGTGTTGTTTCCACCCCTGGGCGACAGGTGGCACTAGAGGGGTTCTGGCAGAGCAATTTTCCCCAGCAGCCAATTAGAGGAATTTTCCCTCGCGGGGCATGCTGGGGGAGAGTATATCTGTGGCAGACGCCATCTTTATTGGTTCTTCCGCGGGTCCCAGGTGCGGCATCCACCTTTAGGGTGCGCGCATCCAACGGACACCGGTGATGGCCTTCCAGGCCTGGGTCAAATGCTACGCGGAGCTCTATGTTGCCAAGAGGGGCCCCAGTGACTTACTGGGTCCCCAGTTCTATTGAAAAGATCCCAGGCTGGGAGCCATTTGATTGAGGGGTCGGCTTGAGGAGAACCCAGAGGCAGGTTGTCTAACAGGGCTTAAACGAACCAAAAGGGGGCTGAATACAAATGCACACCACACTTAACATATTTATTTGTAAAAAAAAATCTGAAAACCATGTATCATTTTTCTTTCACTTCAGAATTATGTGCCACTTTGTGTTGGTCAATCACATAAAATGCATTTATGTTTTTGGTTGTAAAATTACAAAAATGTGTAAAATGTCAAGGGGTATGAATACTTTTGAGGCACTGTAGACTCCAGTGTATAGTGTACATTCTAGAACATCATTCTTTAGCATATGTTCAGGGTCATTTTATCTTATGTCACATAAGGCCTTTTCCTATCAAAAAATTGTAAGTTTGCTCCAAATCTATGGCTTGATTTACCCTGGCAGTGTCAAACCTGCATTTATAGGACATAATCATTTGTCAATGGTACCTTTTCACACTGTGGGATTACCTGCATTTAGGTGCAGTCATTTTAGCCGCATTTGGAGAAAAGTGAATTCTGATTAGAAACTCTAAATGTGGCTAAACGCATGTAAATGCAACTCATCCCAGGGATATCAAAATGCAGGAAAACTTTATCTGGGAAGCATAATAGTGGTTTATACTTCTCAGATAACTCCTATATTTAGAAAGGTTAAACAGAGGAGTATTAGTGTGAATGAGGCCAGAGAAGCTGTGACTGAAAGATATCGGGCTCGCCCTCCACAGATGCATACTTACCTTGTACTAACAGCCGCGGTTCCACGGTTTATTTACATCCACCACCTCCTGTGTAAATACAGTCACATAGACACCTTTGAGACCGTCATCCACCTTGGGACACAGCCCTATAGAAGTCTATGGGGCACTAATGCACAGGTAAAGCCAAGCTTGCACTGCTGGATGTAAACAAATAGCAGAACTGAGGCCAGTAGATCGAGGTAAGTATGCATCTGTGAAGAGGGAGGGTTGGTTAGGTCAAGGGAGGGAGCAAAAGAGAATAAGTGCTATTTGTTTTAAAGTGGACCTATGCTTTAAAGCCCCCCCCCACCAAGTTATTCTCGCCATCTCAGCTTCCTCCGCCATTCCTTTTTCCGTCACAGTGGCCACAAAATACTAGATTCGGAGCTTGCAGTAAGACCCCTTTCACACTGGGGTCGTTTTTCAGGTGCTTTTGGTCTAAAAATAGCGCCTGAAAAACGTCTCTCCTTCACTTCAAGCCTGAGTGCTTTCACACTGAGGCGATGCGCTGGTAGGACGTTAAAAAAAAAAAGAAAATCCTGCAAGCAGCATCTTTGGAGCGGTGTGTACACCACTCCTCCACTGATCCTGCCCATTGAAATCAATGGGCAGTGCGGACAAAGCGCAGCTACAGCAGTGCTTTTTAACCCTCTTTTGGCCGCTAGTGGGTGGTTAAAAGTGCCCGGCTAGTGCCCCAGTGTGAAAGCAGCCTTAGTAATGTCAACCCCTTCTTCATGTGACAACATTTGGGGCCTAGAGATTGGAAACAGGTCACATGCTCTCCCGTGCCAAGAAATACCAGGTATTTAGCAGCACCTTTTTTGAGGTGAGCATTGTGAAGGTTATGGGTATTATCAATGGTTCATGGGATGAGTTTTAAATAGACCCTGTCACTTTCCCCTCAAAGGACAAGACAACAGGGTCTCCAAGTACAGTAAAACCTTGGACTGCGAGCATAATCAGTTCCAGAAACATGCTTGTAATCCAAAGCACTTGTATATCAAAACATTTTTTTTACAGGGTATAAAAGAGAAGAGAGGCACCTCTAAGTGTAGCAATAAGTTGATAAATGTTGTACCTTCATTAATTATAACCATATTGCTACATTTGGAGGCTCCGCTCTTCTCTTTTATACTCAGTTGTGACATGACGCTACTCTTATATCAAGACATCACTTGTATATTAAGGCAAAATGTATTAAAACATTTTGCTTGTCTTGCAAAAATGCTCTCAATCCAAGGTTTTACTGTATCTCAGTTGAAACTGCACTAAACAATAGGAGAAAAAAAAAAACTTTATTGCCAACACAAAATAGGACAGTGTGTACAAATTTTCTATATACGCCCAACAGATGTGAGGAAAAAAAAATAAGCATCATCTACTGCCATCTAGTGGTCAAACCTAAAAATACAAGCGTATCCAAGTCCCAAAGAAAATTGTATTTTAATGCACTTATTGAACAGATATAACAAAATGCTTTGAATTGTATATTTTTTTGGGTGAATTTGAAAAAATATATTTTGTGTTATATTTAATGATTTGAGGCTCTTTATAAAAGTGTTGTTACCATCATCAGTAGTTTGAAAGACAATATTTATTTCTGTGTGGGTCTCTTGGGAATCTTTTTTGTAGTCGGGATTAGATCTTTCTATATAGCGATCTACCTTCTGAGTATTGAGTAGATGCAACAAAGAGAGCACAATTAGAGAAATCCATTGCTAGGGTTACATAATTATATACTAGAAGCTGTTAAAGCGGTGTAACAGACAAAAACAAAAAACTTAAGCCAGCAGCTACACATACTGCAGCTTCTGGCTTTTAATATTAGGACACTTACCTGTCCTGGAGGCCCTCTATGTCGGGACCACGGTTTCCATCAGCTGTCCGGTGCTGCTGCCACCATTGTGGGTTAGGCCCCTTTCACACTGGGGCGTTTTTCGAGCATTATTACAGCGTTATTCGGGCAAAGCCTCATCTGCAATCCCAGTGTGCTGGTAAAGCACCACTAAGACCCTAACGTTTTAGGACGTTTTTGCAGTGCCTTGGTGTAAAAGGGTGAGGCGTTTTTACAGCGCTTTTCAATTCATTTCAATGGAGAGGGGCGTTTTTGGAGTGTTTTTTCAGCGCCCAAACGCTGCTCCAAAGATGCTGCTTGCAGGACTTTTCTCAACGCCCCAGTGTGAAAGGGTAAGGCGTTTTTACAGCGCTTTCAATTCATTTCAATGGAGCGTTTTTTTTCAGCGCTCAAAAGATGCTGCTTGCAGGACTCAGTGTGAAAGGGTCCATTGAGATGCATGGAGAGAGTTTTATGAGCGCTATTCCCCCCGAAAGGTGCCAATTGTGGCATCGGAGGGGGGGGGGGGGGGGAGGAATCAGATGACTGGAAGTTCCGAAGGGTGAAACTCCGCTTTAAGACAGAAATACAGACAAAAAATACTGTATTTCCTTAGATGTTGCCATGTGCCCCCGCGCAATCCCATATATATATAATATATACACACATACATACACACACACACACACACACACACACACACACAATATAGATTATTTCAAATCCCATAATGTCAGCATTACAATATAAATATTATGAAGGCTACTAACTAAAATGCACAGGCTGTGCAGGGACAGCAATAGGGAGGAACTGCTGAATTCAGTGTAATAACTCTGGAGAAGAGAAGAGAGTGCTTAAGAGGGAATAGGATCCCAATGCACGAATACTGTACATCAAAGGTGACTTTAGTAACTGTGATAAACTGTTTACTCTAAAAGGTCCCTCAAGAGCACATGCAGCCTCGATTTAAGGTTAGAAGGGAGGTTTAATCTTTGATTGTGGATAGTGTTATTTTCTGTTAGAGCAGTAAAAACGAGGAACTCCCTCCCCTGGGGAGTAGTACTAGCTGGGAGTTATATATATATATATATATATATATATATATATATAAATAAATAAATAAATAAAAAAATAAAAAATAAATCATACACACATAGGTTGAACTGAATGGGGCCTGTGTTTTTTTTTCAAGATTATAAAAATATGTAACAGTATAATCAGTAAAAGACCTTTTTCTCATTGAAGGAGGGAGAAAGAGGGGGCGTGTCCCTGTCTCACCATCTGTGCTGCTGCTCTGTCTGAATACCCAAAGCTATTAACCACTGCAGCGCCAGAATTTTAGAGACTGAAAGAGGATAGGCATCCCTGCGGTGGAGATTTCTCCAGGATCCAGTTGCCTGCACAACATGGAACATAAATCTCTGTAATGAAGTGACTAAAGCTGTAGGCTTTTTTTATTTATTTTTTACAAAAGCTTTATTTGTATAACAAATTTTAAAACGATGGCTTCTATACATTAACCACTTCCTCACCTGCCACAATTATACTGCGGCAAGGTAGCTCAATCCCGCGAATCGCCGTAGGTGTACGTCAACTCGTACACAGCGATTTGTGGCTGCGCATGCTCCCATTATCCAGCGGGGGAGCCAATGAGCAGGTCTGGCGGACTCGATGTCCGCCGGCCACCCGTGATCGTTCCCCGCAGTGACAGAACAGGAATCTGCCTGTGTAAACAAGGCAGATCTCTGTTCTGAGATCACACAGATCCTGCATAGCAGAAAGACCAGAAGTCGGACCTGTGTGTTTCCCCAGTCACATAGTTAGAACACACACACAATGAGGGAACACATTTAACCCGTTGATTGCCCCCGATGTCAACCCCTTCCCTGCCAGAGTCATCAGTACAATAACCATGCATATTTTTAGCACTGATCACTGTAACGTCACTGGTTCCCAAAAAAAGTTTTAAAAATGTCAGTTAGTCTGCCGCAATGTTGCAGTACAGCAAAAAAAAAACAAAAAAAAAAACTTAATCGCCGCCATTACTAGTTAAAAAAAAAAAAAAAAAAAA
Source organism: Rana temporaria (assembly GCF_905171775.1). NCBI lineage: Eukaryota > Metazoa > Chordata > Amphibia > Anura > Ranidae > Rana > Rana temporaria. Next base: position 117,599,958 of record NC_053493.1, on the reverse strand, counting down.
AAAAATTATATATATATATATATATATATATATATATATATATATATATATATATATATATATATATATATATATATATATATATATATATATATATATAAAATAAATCTAGTACATTTTTTTTGCCATAAATCTATCTCCTATCTTGTGTACGCGATAACTTTTGCGCAAACCAATTAATATACACTTATTGCAATTTTTATTTATTTATTTACCAATAATAAGTAGCAGAATACAGATTGGCGTAAACTGATGTTTTAGAGCAGAAAGTATAAATTATTAAAAAAAAAAATTCTTCCAAATTGTCGCTTTTTTTTTTTATAGCGCAAAAAAAACCCACAGGTGATCAAATACCACCAAAAGAAAGCTCTATATGTGTAAAAAGGATGTACAATTGTCAGTTAAAGTGACAAAAATGGCCTGGTCAGGAAGTGTGTAAATTCTTCTGGGCCTGAACTGGTTAAGGGGTCTGTTTATAAAAGGTGTTCACCCAAGATTCCCAATTCATCAGATTCTGTAGAAAAAAAAAAAAATGGTCTAGTCCCGGTTCACACTAGTGCAGTCAGGCATCGCATGTGATTCGCACCACATTGCTGTGCAGATCACATGCGTTGTCTGTGCGATGCAATTTCAGCCATACAAACTTTACAGCTGAAATCGAATTTGCACCTAAATGGTGCAGGACCCTTTTTTTTGGTCTGCAATGGAATCGGATCGCATGGGTGTTCGATTCCTGCACCATTTCACAGTTCGCACTGCGATACGATCTGGGAGTGTGATTAAAAAAATCACTAAAGGGAAAAAAAAAATGTTTGCTGAAATGACTGTTTACAGGGTATAGAGACATAAAAGCTATTTAGGAAAAAAATAAATTGTACCTTTACAACCCCTTTAAAGTAACCTCTATAAAAAAAAAAAATAATAACGAACCTTTAGAAGTCCTATGTAGGCGTTTGGCACAATTCAACAGATAAGACAAGCAGAAGTATTTTCCTCTTAGTAACAAGAGGTGAATTGAGGTAAAAAATGCTATATTTAGATTTGCATATAAAGAGGTGTTCCATCAATTTTCTACCAAACATTCTGCAGTGTTAACAAAAGTCAATGGCAAAATTAGATAGAATTTACTCAGCTCCACCAACCAGTCAAGTTATAGACTGCTGAATTGTCTGTTAATTGCTGTTAAAAAAATAAAAAAAAATAAAACATTATTATTTTTATTTTATATTATAAAAACAAACATAGGACATGATTCAGAAAATAATAAAACATATTTAATCGTTTTTGAAAATAAAGGCCAACAAAAATAAAATGATATATATAAAAAATAAAACAAAAATGATGTTGTAAATAAGGTTTAAAAGCCACATGCAAATAAACTTAAAGCATCTGCAGAGGTTTATAAAATTTGCTCTGAACAAAGACTCTTGGTACACATAGGCCTTCCTTCTTGTTCACAGTCTCTCGTAGAACATACTCATTGGAAATTTCTGTATACCCCGCTGTTGTAAAGAGACTTTGCAAATACTCTGTAAAAAAGGAAAGAATTATGGCTAAAATCCAGGCAGATAAAAAACACACACAGTACAGTAGCAGATCTTTAATCAAGGCATCATTATGTGTTTTTTTTCTTTAATTTGAGCGGTGAAAGCAACAGTTTTTTTTTTGCTTGAATTAACCTTGTGCATCGCAGCTTAGACAGGGGAAGGGAAAAGCAGCACAAGTAGCCAGTTGGGTGTGTTGCAGTGTAAAGAGTGAGACATTTGTCCGCTTGACTGTCCAGTTACAGGGTTGGGGTAGGAAAGAAACTTGTAAGTGAAAGTAAACCTAGAGCAGAGAAAGATCAGGTCCCCTTTCCTGTCAGACAGAGCTGAGCGGCAGAACTGTTAGCATGTAAAGCAGCCCTCATATGTATTAACCACTTCAGACCCGGAAGGTTTCACCCACTCCATTTTTTGCGATACGGCACTGCGTAAATTTAACTGGACAATTGCGTGGTCATGCGACACTGTACCCAATTTATGTCCCCCCCCCCCCCCCTACAAATAGAGCTTTCTTTTGGTGGTATTTGATCACCTCTGCGGCTTTTATTTTTTGACCTATAAACAAAACAACAAAAAAAAAAGAGCAACAATTTTGGGGGGAAAAAACAATATTTTTTACTTTCTGCTAAAAAAAACATAGCCAATAAGAAAATATAGAAAAATCGAATTTCTTCATCAATTGGGCCAATATGTATTCTGCTACATGTTTTCGGTAAAAAAAAAAAAAAAGAATCTCAATAAGCGTATATTGTATTGGTTTGTTTGTGCAAAGGTTATCAGGTCTACAAACTGGAATATTTTTATGGAATTTTTATTTTTTTACTAGTAATGGTGGCGATCAGCATTTTTTTTGCAACATTGCGGCGGACAAATCAGACACTTTTTGAGGACTAGTGAACAGTGCCAACAAAAAAAAAATCACTGTACCATTGACACTGGCAGGGAAGGGGTTAACACCATGGTCAATCAAAGGGTTAAATTTGCTTCCAAGGAAATTATTTCTAACTGTGAGGGGGGATGGCTTAACTGAAGGAAAACAGAGATCCACATTTCTGCTTAGCAGAAACACAAGATCTCCATTTACCTCTCTGACAGAACGGCAGTCTGCTTGTTTACATAGATCGTCAACAATCGGTGGGTTCCGGCGGACATCACGTCCGCCGAACCCACTGTTTGACTCCTGCACGCGCCCCAGGCCTGGAAGAAGAGGCAACCTACAGGTACGTTGTTTCGCGCAGCCATGCCGCCTTGCTGCAGTAAATGTGCAGTGGAAGCAGTTAAGCCGTTTGCCTGGAGATCAGCTTTAAAAAGCAGAACTTTACCCATAACAACTTGATAAAAAAATAATGTTGTTTAGCAAAGAACATACATTCCATATTAATAATTGTGCTACAAATTGCTTCCAGTGTTGTTCCCGTTTCTTCTTGCTGGAAGCTGCCATTTTGCTGAAGCCCAGAGCCCCTGAACAGCAGTAAATCATAAAGCGAAACCAAACCCATCAATTTATTGGTTTCAGCAAAGATACATTCCTGGAATAGTAGGATTGCCAACTGTTACATTTGCTTTTGTCCTCAACCAAACTGTCAAACGGCTGGTGTCATAACTGGTCACATGTGCAGCACCATGGCAGTTCACACAGAAGCAGCTCCCTTGGCTGTAAGGCTCGATTCACCATACACTATTCATCTATACATTACGTTTTTTCACCACGATCTTGCGTTTATGTTTTTTTTTTTTTGGGGCAGATTTGGTTTGTTGTTGGGCAAATTTAAAACTGCGAATCGCGATAAAAAAAAAAAAAAAAACACACTACATGCTTTTGTGCAGCTTCTCAATTGAAGTCTATTGAACCAAAGCAAGAAAGGCACCGTTTTGAGTTTAAAAAAAGTCCCCGACCATTTCCAAAAATGCAGCAGCACAAAAATGCATTGATGAAAAAATATAAAAAAAAAAAAAAAAAAAAAAAAAGTCCTGCGTTCTGCAAAAAGCATAAAAAAATTCATTGTGTGAATGGAGCCTTAAAGAGGAAGTAAATTAGTGTTTCTTCCCTGCACATGCGCCGTTAACATTTGCGGCGGACTACAAGTGAAATATCTCCTAAACAGCGCACGTTTAGGAGATATCTCCACTACCTATAGGTAGAAGTAGTCAAAAGCGGTTTAGAACCACTTTAAAGCGGGGGTTCACCCCAAAAAAAAAAAACAAACAATGTAAACATTAGATTCAGCCGAGTTGTCAGAATGACAAAATCGGCTGTTTTTTTTTTTTTATCCCCGTACATACCGTATTTTCACCGCCGCTTCCGGGTATGTCTTCTGCGGGACTGGGCATTCCTAATTGATTGACAGGCTTCCGACCGTCGCATACTGCGCATCACGAGTTGCCGAAAGAAGCCGAACGTCGGTGCGCAGGCGCCGTATAGAGCCGACTCGCAGTCCGGCTTCTTTCGGCAACTCGTGACGCGCTGTATGCGACGGTCGGAAGCCTGTCAATCAATTAGGAACGCCCAGTCCCGCAGAAGACATACCCGGAAGCGGCGGTGAAAATACAGTATGTACGGGGATAAAATAAAAAAACACAGCCGATTGTCATTCTGACAATTCGGCTGAATCTAATGTTAACATTTATTTTTTTGGGTGAACCCCCGCTTTAAGGATAAAAGGGTTTAATTCCGCTTTAAACCCTCTTTTTTTTGCTATTTAGATAAAAAACGTCATACTTACCTCAACTGTGCAGTTTGTTTTGCACAGAGTGGCCCTGATCCTCGACTTCTGGGGTCCTCTAGCGGTGCTGGTAGCTCCTTCCCGCATCAAGTGTCTACATTGGCAAAGGTGCTCCTAAGGTGGACACCCGTGTGGGCGCGCTCCCGAGTCCTGCATCTGTGTATATTCACTAGGGCTGTCGAATATAATCGATGCAGCGATGCATCGCGATTCGACCCCCGGCGATTCTGCATCGATGCGGTTGCTTTAAATAATCGATGCATGTTGATGACGTCAGCGTCGCGTCCGCCTTGCAGAGCCGAGTCGGAAAAAAAAGTTTTTTGGCGCCTTCTTTCCCGCCTCCCGCTGACGTGACGACAGTGACACCCCCCTCCCCCTGTGTCGCACGTGTGAGTCGACTCGTGAGGAGGACTGGAGAGGAGACCGAAGGAGAGGAGCAGCACTGAGCACAGCGGACCCGTCCTCGTACCCCCAAGAGCGCTCAGAGTGTACAAAAGAAAAAAAACAGGCTGACAGTGTCTTGCAGGGGGACAGAGGAGGAGGAGACCGCAGGACTGGAGTGAAGGAGACGAGTGAGACCCGAGCTAGGCCGCAGCCACCGCCTGACACAGTGCCGCACACTCAGACACAGTGAGCAGCAGTGGCAGGCAGCACATGCCACATGGGAGCACAAACTGGTTAGTAAGTTACCCTTCTGCATTTTTTTGGGGGATTTTTATTATTTTTGGGGGGGAGATGATGATCTGCTTCTGCACAATTGCACACTGTCTGACTGTCTGGCATATCTTTGTATTACTGTGATGCATGTGATCAGTGATCACTCACTAAGACCTCTAACTTAGTTTACAGCATTGCAAAAAGCTGCAAGTCAAATACACTATGTGTATTGAATACACTACAGTCAGTGGCAGCTTTTTGCAATGCTGTAAAGTTAGAGGTCTTAGTGAGTGATCACTGATCACATCATTTACAAAGATATGCCAGACAACACTGTTTGCAACTGTTCAATACTGCTGTTCTTGGGATTGTCATGTGGTTTAAAGCACAACTATTTAACAATATAACATGCCTGCCTGCCTGTTTGGTTACTTAAAAAAATACCAGTTACTCACCGGTAGCTGTTTTTCTATGAGTCTTACAGGACGGCACCTTGAGAGTAGACTGGCTCCACCTGACAGGAAACACAATCAAAAAGAGGTTTAAAAACCCCGCCCCTCCCCGTGCACCTCAGTTCGTGATAAAGTAACCACCATAAGAGCACGGGAACCAGTATATAAAAATACAAACCATATAAATTCCTCAGGGTGGGAAATAGGCCTGCCGTCCTGTAAGACTCATAGAAAAACAGCTACCGGTGAGTAACTGGTATTTTCTCGAGTCGTCTTCCAGGACGGCACCTTGAGAGATAAGCAAGTAACCCTCAGGCCTACCTTAGGGCGGGACCACTGCCTGCAGGACTCTTCTGCCAAACGTCAAGTCTTGGGGTGACAGGAGTTCCACTCGGTAGTGTTTTAGAAAGGTATTCTGGCTTGACCACGTTGCTGATCTACAGATTTGTTCCACTGAAACTCCTGCTCTCTCTGCCCAGGAGGTTGCTATAGATCTCGTGGAATGTGCCTTGACTTTAGGTACTGTTTTGCCAGCCTTACTGTATGCTACTGAAATTGCCTGTCTTATCCATCTAGATATGGAGGCTCTAGATGCTTGGCAACCCTTTTTCTGTCCTGAAAAGTTGATTAGCAAGTGTGATGAGCGTCTGAACTCGCTCACCCTTTCTAAATAAATTAATAAACAGCGTCTTACATCCAAACAATGAAAGGTTTGTTCTCTTTCATTCTGTGGGTTTGCGCAAAAAGAAGGAAGTATAATTTCTTGTGACCTATGGAACTTCGTTGCCACCTTAGGTAGGTACAGGGGATCCTGACTTAGGACTACCCTGTCTTCAAATAAACGAAAATAAGGCTCTTTGATTGAGAGCGCTTGCATGTCTCCTATTCTTTTGGCCGTGGTGATGGCCAAAAGAAAGGAGAATTTAAATACTAACAGCCTAACCGGAATGCTGTCTATCGGTTCAAACAGAGGTTTGGATAGCTGATCTAACACCAGGGAGAGGTCCCAAGGGGGAACTCTGGATATCTGTATAGGTGATAACCTATCCCTGGCCGTCAGGAACCTCTTAATAAGAGGATCCAGAGCCAGCCTCTTGTCTAAAAAGTAGGACAAGGCGGCAACCTGTACTCTTAGGGTTCTCGTAGCTAGACCTAGATCTACCCCTTCCTGAAGGAACTCCAAGATAACCGATATTTCGGGTAGTGGGGCTTGTCTTGCTGTGCACCAGCGTGAAAACACCCCCCAGGTCTTGGCATAGATCTTCCTGGTAACTTCCTTACGACTCGCTAAGAGGGTATCTATTACCTTCTCTGAGCAACCCTTCCGCTGCAGGTTCCACCTCTCAAGTACCAGGCCGTCAGACTGAAAAAGCCTGGCTCTGGATGAACGATCGGCCCCTGCCGCAGAAGGTCCACCCGGACTGGGAGAGGGAGGGGAGGAAGGACCGACCACTGTTCTAACATTGGAAACCAAGATCTTTTGGGCCACCAGGGAGCGATCAGGATCAGCTTCCCTTGTGAACGACTCAGTTTTTGCAATACCCTCGGGATCAGATTCAGAGGAGGGAAGGCATAGGCTAGGTAAAATGTCCAGGCCTGGGCCAACGCGTCCACCCCTTCCGATCCGTGATCCCGGGAGAGGGAGAAGAACCTTTCTATCTTCTTGTTCCTCCTGTGAGCAAAGAGGTCTATTTCTGGGATGCCGAAATGATGACATACCCAATCGAAGACCTCCTGACTTAGTTCCCACTCTCCCTGGAGAATGTGTTGGCGGCTTAGAAAGTCCGCTTCTAGGTTTAGGACTCCCCTGATGTGGACTGCTGACAGGGAGTGGACCCTCTGTTCTGCCCAGCCTAGAATTTCTAGGGACAACCTTAGGAGCGAACGGGACCTGGTGCCTCCCTGATGGTTCAGGAACGCCACCGTGGTCGCGTTGTCGGAGAGAATTTGTATTTCCTGGTTCAGGATTCTCTCCTCGAACGCTTCCAAGGCTCTTCCGACCGCTAATAATTCTCGGAAGTTGGAAGACGACTCCCTTTGGTGTCGATCCCAGGAACCCTGGGCCTGTAGGCCCGCCACGTGGGCTCCCCATCCCCAGGAACTGGCATCCGTAGTTATCCTGAGGGGATTTGACTGGTTCCACTGAAGGCCTCTTTCCAAGTTCCGAGGAATGAGCCACCACTTTAGAGTGTTCTTTACCGACTCTGGAATGGAGACCCTGGAGTCTAGGGATGTTTCCTTCCCGTCCCAGGAGGAGAGGAGGAAGGCCTGTAGTGGCCTGTAGTGGAGCTGAGCCCACGGAACTGCTGGGATGCATGAGGTCATAAGTCCCAACAACCTCATGATCTCCCTGAGTGAAATATCTGCTGTTCCCCTGACAGACCTGACCACTGAGATGAGTCTCTGGACCTTGTCTACTGGTAGGAGAAGCTTTTTCTCTAAGGAATCTATTAAGAATCCCAGATAGATCTTTCTCTGTTCTGGGAGGAGAGAAGATTTTTCTCTGTTTATAATCCATCCTAAGGATTCCAGTGTAGTCAGGACGGTGGTCAGGTCCGTGAGAAGAAGTGCCCGACTGGGATTGAACAGCAGCAGATCGTCGAGGTAGGGGACAAGGGAGATGCCTTTCAGATGTAAAAAGGCGACCACCTCTGCTAGCACCTTTGTGAAAACTCTTGGGCTGGAGGCAAGCCCAAAGGGGAGAGCGGTGAATTGCCAGTGTTGGATCCCCTGAGGGGAAACAATGGCGAATCTCAGGAATCTTTGATGGTCCTGGTAAATGGGGACATGGAGGTAGGCGTCCTTCAGGTCTATGGTTATCATAAATACCCCTTCTAAAAGAAGTCCCTTGAGACTGTAAATGTTTTCCATGCGGAACCTCTTGTAGAGGAGATAAGTATTCAGGGGTTTTAAGTTGATGATTAGACGGAATTTTCCAGAGGGTTTTGGTACTACGAAGATGTGAGAGTACACCCCCTGACCCTGTTGGTCTACCGGAACTGTGACTATGACCCCCTGTTGTGCTAGGTCTGACACATTCCCTAGAAGGCTTGCCGCTTTGAGGGGATTTTGGGGTAAATGAGTGAGGAGGAAAATTGGTGGGGGAAGATGGCGGAATTCCAATCTGTAGCCTTCCTTCACTATCTGCAAAATATGAGGACTCTGCGTTATGCTTTCCCAAGCTGGAAGAAATCGGGAGAGCCTTCCCCCGACTCTCGAGTCACTTGGAGTCTTTTCCAGCGGGTTTAGGATCAGGGAAAAGGATTCCCCCTTTTGGTTTATCCTTCCCTGTGATCCACTTCCTATTAAAGGCCGCTCTTCGGTCTGAAGGTCGATTTTTATTCTGGGGGCCTCGAAAAAATCTCCTCCTATTTTGTTTAGGTTTGGGAGGGAACCGTTTACCCTTTTCTGAGGCCCTAGTTAGAGCCTGGTCTAAACCTGTCCCAAAGAGGAAGGATCCCTCAAAGGGTAGGGCACAGAGACGGGATTTGGAGGCCAAATCTCCTTCCCATGTTTTGAGCCATAGTGCCCTTCTTGAGGCGTTAATAAGAGCGCCTGTTTTAGCAGAGGCTCGAGCGGACTCAATTGATGCGTCTGCTAGATAGGCGACAGCGCTACCTATGACTCTAAGGGAATCTCGGATATCCTTAAACTTTGAAGTCTGTGGGATATGTTCTAACATCCTGGATAGCCAGGTATCCGTATTCCTGGCAATGCAGGATGAGGCCAGGGCGGGCCCAAGGGCTGCCGCATTAGCCTCCCAGGCCCTGCGAAGGGAGGTCTCTGCCCGTCTGTCTAGTGAATCTTTTAAATTCCCAGCATCCTCAAAGAAGAGGTCAGACTGTCTAGACAGTTGAGCTAGGGAAGCGTCTAGTTTAGGGACTTTGAAAAATTTGTTTTCTAGTTCCTCCTTAAAGGGACAGCGCCTTTTCCAGGTTTTGTACCTAAGTAACTTCTTTTCAGGTTCTGCCCACTCTTTTAGAACCAAGTCCTGAAGAGATTGGTGAACTGGGATAACCTTTGGCTGGGGTTTAGCTAAACCCTGGTACATCTTATCCTGTGCTGACACTAGTTCGGTCGGCTGCTGAATCCCCTCAGAGGTATAGATAGCTGCCAGTAAACCACCCATGTCATCTGCTGAAAAAATGAATTTGCCTGATCTAGCATCTTCATCCTCCTCATCTGTCTGGCTATCAATGAGACCTTCTTCCTGAGCCTCTGAATCCTCAGAGTCTGACAGAAGAACGTCCCTAGCCCTCAACAATTTTGGAGCCGAGGTGGATAAGCTTTCCTGTGAGGAGGGTCCAGCTGCTAGGGGATCAGGTCCTTTGGGTTTTAAGGCTTCCTTAAACTCTTTTAATGTGGAAAGCATCTCTGACTGAACCGTCAGGAATTCTTTCATTATTAGCGAAGTTTCCTTCCCTGTAAGTTTTTGAATGCACTTAGCACACAAAAGCTTGGAATAGTCAGTGGCTAGCTTAATGCTACAATTCCCACATCTTTTAGCTTTAGATGTATGTTTAGCAGAAACACTAGAAGCCTCCCCCTGGGCAGTAACCTCTTCCCCTGAAAGTAAAAGACAAGGCTTTAATACAAAGGGAGTAGGGGGAAGGGAAGGGGGGTGTGTGGGGAATAAGGACCCAGTCCAAGTGCCCCAATGAAGTTTCTGGAGGTAGACTCACCCTTGGTGGCTTCCTCTGCAGCAGCGGTTAGTGCCGGGCGGTCCTCACGCTCCATGGCACTATCGAATCGGGCGCCACTCTCTCCCCTGCTGCGCTCCGAGCGTGTGAGCTAACGCCGATGGCGGCCGCCATTTTGGCGAAGACCGGAACCGGAAGCGCGTCATCACCATGCGCCGCCATCGACGCAGCGTCGGAAATGCTGGCTCCACCGAGAAACGGGCCTGGGAGAACAGCAGCCGAGTCCACAGCGCGGAGAAGTGTCCTTACCCGGCCCAGCAGGTAGGAGGACGCTCGGGAGAGAGGGATTCCAGCCACCTAGGTGTTCTGAGGTAGCCACTATCCCAGATACACCTAGCCGGGGGGGGTTCCAAACATGGTTTTTCCTTCCGCTCCCCCCCCCCCTCAATGCAGGGAGACCCTCCGGACAGGCAATAGCCTCACTGAGCTCAAGGCCTCCCAGGACCCATGGCTCACCTTCCAGGAGGGGGACCACCAGCCCCAGGCCTTAGGTCTTTTTGGAAAAACAAAAAAACGTTTCGCTGGGGGAAACACAATCATGAACTGAGGTGCACGGGGAGGGGCGGGGTTTTTAAACCTCTTTTTGATTGTGTTTCCTGTCAGGTGGAGCCAGTCTACTCTCAAGGTGCCGTCCTGGAAGACGACTCGAGAAATAAAACATTTTGACTGTTCTGTCCCATACATCTTGAACTGGGTATTTTACAATTTTTAATTTTACCCCCCTTTTCACTTTCCAGTTTCGTGATGCAATCAATCAATCAATTGCTATCTTTTTTTTTAGGAGAGGGAGACCAGCCCATCCGTTACCCGGCTCGCAGGACAGGGAGCTAGGCCGCAGCTGCCAGTGCCACACACTCCGAGTCAGGGGCGGACTGACAGCTCATGGGGCCCCCGGGCAAAAGAAGATCATGGGGCCCCCTGTGTCCCCGCCCACGTTCAAGCTACATCCACACAAAGTCCCACCTACACATTGCACTGCCCACATTGCAAGCGTTCAAAGAATTTCTCTACACAATGTTCAAAATAAATGTTTATTATAGGAATTAAATTCTTCCCACTGATCACCAATGTAAGGGACATTCTTCCCACTGATCACCAATGTAAGGGACATTCTTCCCACTGATCACCAATGTAAGGAACATTCTTCTCACTGATCACCAATGTAAGGAGCATTCTTCTGACTGATCACCAATGTAAGGAACATTCTTCTCACTGATCACCAATGTAAGGAACATTCTTCTCACTGATCACCAATGTAAGGGGCATTCTTCCCACTGATCACCAATGTAAGGAACATTCTTCTCACTGATCACCAATGTAAGGGACATTCTTCCCACTGACCACCAATGTAAGGAGCATTCTTCCCACTGATCACCAATGTAAGGGACATTCTTCTCACTGATCACCAATGTAAGGAACATTCTTCCCACTGATCACCAATGTAAGGGACATTCTTCTCACTGATCACCAATGTAAGGGACATTCTTCCCACTGATCACCAATGTAAGGAACATTCTTCTCACTGATCACCAATGTAAGGGGCATTCTTCCCACTGATCACCAATGTAAGGAGCATTCTTCTCACTGACCACCAATGTAAGGAACATTCTTCTCACTGATCACCAATGTAAGGAACATTCTTCTGACTGATCACCAATGTAAGGAGCATTCTTCCCACTGATCACCAATGTAAGGAACATTCTTCTCACTGATCACCAATGTAAGGGGCATTCTTCCCACTGATCACCAATGTAAGGAGCATTCTTCTCACTGACCACCAATGTAAGGAACATTCTTCTCACTGATCACCAATGTAAGGAACATTCTTCTGACTGATCACCAATGTAAGGAACATTCTTCCCACTGATCACCAATGTAAGGAACATTCTTCTCACTGATCACCAATGTAAGGAACATTCTTCTCACTGATCACCAATGTAAGGAACATTCTTCCCACTGATCACCAATGTAAGGAACATTCTTCCCACTGATCACCAATGTAAGGAGCATTCTTCTCACTGATCACCAATGTAAGGAGCATTCTTCCCACTGATCACCAATGTAAGGAGCATTCTTCCCACTGATCACCAATGTAAGGGACATTCTTCCCACTGATCACCAATGTAAGGTGCATTCTTAGTGTACAGATGACAGTATTAGGCTGCTTTCACACTGGGGTGGCGGCAGCGGTAAAGCGCCGCTATTTTTAGCGGCGCTTTACCGTAATTTTTGTGGAGGTATTCGGCCGCTAGTGGGGCGCTTTTAACCCCCACTAGTGTCTGAAAAAGGGATAAAACAACCCGCAAAGTGCCGCTGCATTTCAATGGGCAGAGATGCTGCTTGCAGGACATTTTTTAACGTCCTGCCAGCGCATCGCCTCAGTGTGAAAGTATCTGGCTTTCACATTTACACTGCAGGGGAGACATTTTTCAGGTGCTTTACAGGTGCTATTTTTAGCCGAAAAGCGCATGAAAAATATCCCAGTGTGAAGGGGGACTTAGGGAAAAGCACTTAGTGTATACATTTCAATGATTTTATGTAATGTGTATATATAGGGAATAACACTCACTTACGCCCAGGTTTACACTGACAGCAGGAATTAAATCATGCAAGTTCAGCTAAACTTGCACGATTTCATACCCGCATGTCAGTGCGAGTTTGGCGGGCGATTTCAGAGACATCTGTGCGGGTTGCTTCACAGATGTCGATGGAAATTGCACCAAGAAGTCACTAAAAGTTGTAAAGAAACTACTTTTGGGAATCGGTGCAGGGCCACAAATGGGGCACCGCACTGATTCAGGTAGTGCCATTACCATGCGATTTGACATGTCAAATCGCATGGCAAATTGCTCCAATATAAACCAGGGCTAAGTGCTATTCCCTATATATAACACTGATATCTATACACTGAGTGCATTGAGTGGCATTCAGTGTACCAGATATCAGTGTGCATTAGTGAATAGCACCTGATCTGGTAAATAGGCACACAGCACAGGGCAAGAAGGAAGGAACCAGGAAGTAACACTCAGCACGGCTTAGAACAACACACAGACACAGTAACTGCAGTGATTTCATTATCACACTGACCTCCTGCTGCTTCACAAGGCAGATCAGTGTGGATGGATGCCGTTTGGAAATTCCATGCTGACTCAGTCAGCTCTCCTCTGTGTGCAGTGCTCTCTGCCTCGAGGCTCCTTCACAGACTGTAACCCACGGCAGACTTATGGCCCCGCCCCCTCAGCTGGATTCCCCAGGAGAGAGCAGGGGGGAGAGGTGGCTGGAGCGCCTGTCTCTGAATATCCCCGCACGGCTCAGGGCTCTGATGAGGCATCCATCCCAGCCAGCAAACACCTCTGAGCTGCTCACACAGCCACAGCCAATGGTTCCATGGCACTGCTTCCTCGGGGGTACAGTTTTTTTTTTTTATTGTGCACAATAATCAGCGCTGCTGCGGGCACCTTCAGGGACAGACTGAGCCGGCCGGGCCCCCCTCCCCACGGGCCCTCGGGAACTGCCCGACTCACCGAATGGTCAGTCCGCCCCTGCTCCGAGTCCCTTCATCATCACAGGCAGCAGGAGAGGAGACCCGCAGGTGCCACGTGCCAGCCAGACTCTGCCACCTTGTTGTGACAGGTAGGTGTGGTGACCATCACACAGATACACCACTCACAGAGACTGCAGCTGCTCACTGCCTGTTACCGTACCTAAAAAAAAAAATTGTCACTTGTGTCACCTCACCTGTCCGTTTTTCCTCACTCCTCAGGCTCAGTCCAGTCCACCACAGGCAGGAGGAGAATCGCTCCACCACCAGCAGCCAGCAGTGCCACCACCACCACCACCACCACCACCACCACCACCACCAGCACCACCGTCGTCGTTATCATCGTATCATCATTAATCAGGTAGGAAAACTAATAAACATCATCTTTCACATTATATTAAATAACTATGTCATGAAAGGTTTAATGAGTTTAAGTGACAATCACCAGACCATACCATTGCCATTTAATTAATTATGGTTACGTTTATGACTGTAGGTCTGCAGTGCTGGTGCTGGTCTAGGTCTATATATCTCTATCTCTAATCCATTGAATGTTCTGTCCTGACCATTTGTCCACTTGTCCAGTGTGACTGTCTTGTCTTAGTGATGAATGATGATTGTTTGATCACAACTTTATTGATACTTTTTGAGAGCATTTATGGTTTTGCTCATCACTGCCCCAGCCCCACACATGCTGCAGCTGCACTGCAAGGCAAGTGCATTGTGTGTGGGGCAGTAATGATGAGCAAAACCAAAAAGCATCATATTACAATACAAACAAGGTAAGTATGAACTTGTGAATTGTGAATCAATCACCAAGACAAGACATTCAAATGATGCATAAAACCAGAATTAATGAAATGGGTGGCACTGGCATTATGTCATTGGGGGGGGGGGATGTTGGCGGGACATGTTGTTGTTGTGTTATAGCAGCCAGTTTGTGATCTCAAATAATGCCAGTGTACCAGATTGGAGAAGGAGAGAGAGTGCGATATAACGTGACCGGCTGTCGCTGACTCTCTGAGACTGTGACCATTGCAATGCCAATGCATTGACCAATGACCATGACCACCACCAGTTGAGTTGACCAACCACCGGCGGCAGACGAGATGAGGGGCCAGGGCGCATTTTTTCTTTTACACATGATGAATAATGATAGTTGACACCTGACAAGTTGACAGCGACTGCGACTAACTGCGTGTGTGGGGGGGGGGGTAGAATAATAAATGAGGATTTTACATATCATACAATTACATACATACTAGAAAGAAACGTGTTACTTTTTCTGTTGATCTCGTGGCAGGCTTTAGGCTTAGTCACTCAAATTATTTTTATTTTTTTTAAACTGACAGAGTTTGACAACATCATCGTCACGTCAAGACTTGTGTCATCCCTACTCACAAATTCACATAGATGCCTGGCATGCATTGCATTTGCTAGTAAATAAAAATGGCAGAAGTAGAACAAAAGGAACGAGAGATAAAAAATGCACCTAGCTTTTTAAAAGCAAACATCTGGGAACATTTTGGCTTTTATGAAAAAAGTGGGAAGCACGAATTGGACAAGTCATACGCTGTGTGTAAAATCTGTCACACAAAAATTAAATATCTAGGGAATACTACTAATCTGAGAAACCACGTCAGCCGTTTTCACCCAGAAATGCTGAAACCTACCACCACCACCAAGGAAATGAACCCAGATCAGCCAAGAATTGATGCAATGTTACAGTCAACTTTGCCGCCCAACTCTGAAAAGGTAAAGAGAATAACAAAAGCTGTGGCAGCTTTCATAGCGAAGGACCTGCGCCCTTACTCTGTTGTGGAAAACAGTGGGTTTCGCTACCTTTTGAAGACGATAGAGCCGCGTTACAAGATCCCGTCACGAAGTCACTTTACAGAAAACGTCATACCTGCACTCTACCACGAAACCAAAGCTAAGATAATTGCATCAATGAGCCAAGCAAGTCGAGTCGCAATAACGTGTGATTCCTGGACTTCAGTCACGACAGAGTCTTATGTTACAATAACAGCACATTACGTTAGTAAGGACTGGCAGATTTTGTCGCATGTACTGCAAACGAGAGCCATTTATGAGTCTCACACGGGTGCTCATCTGGCAGAGCTACTTTCTCATGTTGTGGAAGAATGGCAGCTGTCCGATAAATCTGTAGTGCTTGTGACCGACAACGCGTCAAACATGATAGTTGCAGCTCAAGTTGGAAAATTCCCCCATGTGAAATGCTTCGCCCATACACTGAATCTTGCATCCCAGCGAGCGTTGAAAGTGGCCACTCTCTCTAGGCTTCTTGGCAGAGTACGTCGGATATCCACATTCTTTCACCGCAGCACTAGAGCAAGCCACTGTCTAAAAGAGAAACAGAAATGTCTTGGCTTGAAGAATCATAAGCTGATAACTGATGTGGTAACAAGATGGAACAGTGCATACGACATGGTCGAGAGGTTCTTGGAACAACAACATGCAGTCTGTGCCACCTTGCTGTCTCCAGAAGTCAGAAGAGGAGAGTCCGATCTCTGCACTCTAAACGAAACAGATGTGTCAAATGCAGAGGACGCCGTGAGTGCATTAAAGCCAATGAAGGATGCAACCATGCTGATGTCAGAAGAGCGCAATCCAACAGTTTCTCTCATTGCCCCTATAAATGCACAACTTCTCCAGAGCATGACAGACACGATGGGAGACACACCCATGATCCATGAGATCAAGAATTCTATTAGAACAGATCTCCAGAAGAGGTACAGCAGTGAGGCCGAGAAGAAGATCCTTCATACAGCCTCTGCACTGGATCCTCGCTTTAAGGGACTGCCTTTCATCCTCACAGATGAAGAAAGATTGGAGATATTTAAAGGAGTCACTGAGGAAGCTGCATCCTTGGAGGTAATTAAATTAATTTGAAGAATTCCATCATGTTTCTTCTTGAAACGACAGTAGCACTACCACGCTTCTGAATCTGATGCGGTGCGGGAACTGTACTGTCCGTTTCCTGTGCTTTTTCATCACCCCATCAGAATCAAAGGCATTGACATTTGTGTTTTTACTTATTGTTTTTTTTCCGTTTCTTTTTTGTTCAAACACAGATTACATCAGATGAGAGTGAGAGGACACAAGAGGATCATCAAGTGCCTAGAAGAAAAGGAACTCTGGAAGAAGAGGACAGTTCACCCATCGAAGACAACCATTCTCCATCTCCACCATCTCCTCCCAAAAAGGCCAGATCGCTGCTCGTGAGTTTGCTGGGACAGTCTTTCACTGACACTGAAGGTACAATAGAACCCAAAAAGACCCCCTATGCCAAGGCTGAAGAGGAAATGGAAAACTATTGTAAAGCCCCACCTCTGCCTCTCACTGAGGACCCTTTGAACTGGTGGCGTGAGCATGAGGTCATATTTCCCCTCCTTTCTCGGCTGTCAAAGCAATACTTGTGTATCCCAGGTACAAGCGTGTCTGCAGAGCGGGTTTTCTCCACTGCAGGAGATGTGGTAACTGCAAAAAGAAGCGCCCTCAAACCAGACCATGTAGATCAATTGGTGTTCTTACAGAAAAATCTACATGTTCCCAAATGCTGAGCAGTGTTTTTAATTTTATAGATTTTGTTTATAGCATTGTCTCTGCCACTGAAATTTTTTATTTCTCTGTCTCCCCTGCCAGACTCCCCTTTTCCCTTCCCCTCCCCTTTTCCCTTCCCCTCCCCTTTTCCCTTCCCCTTTTCCCTTCCCCTCCCCTTTTCCCCCTTCCCCTTCCCTTTTCCCTTCCCTTTCCCTTCCCTTTCCCTTCCCTTTCCCTCCCCTTTCCCTCCCCTTTTCCCTTTCCCTCCCCTTTTCCCTTTCCCCTTTCCCTCCCCTTTTCCCTTTCCCTCTCCCTCCCCTTTTTCCCTCTCTCTCCTCCTTTCCTTTTTTTCCCTCTCTCCTCCTTCTTTCCTCCCTCTCTCATCATTCTTTCCTTCCTCCCTCTCTCCTCATTCTTTCTTTCTTTCTTTCTTTCTTTCCTTCCTCCCTCTCTCCTCATTCTTTCTTTCTTTCCTTCCTCCCTCTCTCCTCATTCTTTCCTTCCTCCCTCTCCCTCATTCTTTCCTTCCTCCCTCTCCCTCTTTCCTTCTCCAAGAGAAGGAAAGAAGGGGAGAGAGAGAGAGAAGGAAAGGGGAGAGACTAAAGGAGGAAAGGAGGAGAACTTTTCCTCTCCTCCGGCTCCTAGTCCTACTAGTCCTTTCCTCAATTTTACCTCATTCTTTCTCTCCTTTCTCTTTCTTTTCTTTCTTTCTCTCCTTTTTTCTGTCTTTCTCTATCTCTCTTTCCGTCTCCCTATCTCTCGTTCTGTCTCCCTCTCAGTCTCTCTCTCTCTTTTTACGTTTACCGCTCTCTGTGTCTGTCTCTGTGTCTGTGTGTATGTCTGTGTCTCTGTCTCTGTGTCTGTGTCTCTGTCTGTGTGTATGTCTGTGTCTCTGTCTGTGTGTATGTCTGTGTCTCTGTCTGTGTCTGTGTGTATGTCTGTGTGTATGTCTGTGTCTGTGTCTCTGTCTGTGTCTCTGTCTGTGTCTCTGTCTGTCTCTGTCTGTCTCTGTCTGTCTCTGTCTGTGTCTGTCTCTGTCTGTGTCTGTCTCTGTCTGTGTCTGTCTCTGTCTGTCTCTGTCTGTCTCTGTCTGTGTCTGTCTGTGTCTGTGTCTGTCTCTGTCTGTCTCTGTGTCTGTCTCTGTGTCTGTCTCTGTGTCTGTCTCTGTGTCTGTCTCTGTGTCTGTCTCTGTGTCTGTCTCTGTGTCTGTCTCTGTGTCTGTCTCTGTGTCTGTCTCTGTGTCTGTCTCTGTGTCTGTCTCTGTGTCTGTCTCTGTGTCTGTCTCTGTGTCTGTCTCTGTGTCTGTCTCTGTGTCTGTCTCTGTGTCTGTCTCTGTGTCTGTCTCTGTGTCTGTCTCTGTGTCTGTCTCTGTGTCTGTCTCTGTGTCTGTCTCTGTGTCTGTCTCTGTGTCTGTCTCTGTGTCTGTCTCTGTGTCTGTCTCTGTGTCTGTCTCTGTGTCTGTCTCTGTGTCTGTCTCTGTGTCTGTCTCTGTGTCTGTCTCTGTGTCTGTCTCTGTGTCTGTCTCTGTGTCTGTCTCTGAGTGTCTGTCTCTGTGAGTGTCTGTCTCTGTGAGTGTCTGTCTCTGTGAGTGTCTGTCTCTGTGAGTGTCTGTCTCTGTGAGTGTCTGTCTCTGTGAGTGTCTGTCTCTGTGAGTGTCTGTCTCTGTGAGTGTCTGTCTCTGTGAGTGTCTGTCTCTGTGAGTGTCTGTCTCTGTGAGTGTCTGTCTCTGTGAGTGTCTGTCTCTGTGAGTGTCTGTCTCTGTGAGTGTCTGTCTCTGTGAGTGTCTGTCTCTGTGAGTGTCTGTCTCTGTGAGTGTCTGTCTCTGTGAGTGTCTGTCTCTGTGAGTGTCTGTCTCTGTGAGTGTCTGTCTCTGTGAGTGTCTGTCTCTGTGAGTGTCTGTCTCTGTGAGTGTCTGTCTCTGTGAGTGTCTGTCTCTGTGAGTGTCTGTCTCTGTGAGTGTCTGTCTCTGTGAGTGTCTGTCTCTGTGAGTGTCTGTCTCTGTGAGTGTCTGTCTCTGTGAGTGTCTGTCTCTGTGAGTGTCTGTCTCTGTGAGTGTCTGTCTCTGTGAGTGTCTGTCTCTGTGAGTGTCTGTCTCTGTCTCTGTGTCTGTCTCTGTGTCTGTCTCTGTGTCTGTCTCTGTCTCTGTGTCTGTCTCTGTGTCTGTCTCTGTGTCTGTCTCTGTGTCTGTCTCTGTGTCTGTCTCTGTGTGAGTGTCTGTCTCTGTGAGTGTCTGTCTCTGTGTCTGTGAGTGTCTGTCTCTGTGTCTGTGAGTGTCTGTCTCTGTGTCTGTGAGTGTCTGTCTCTGTGTCTGTGAGTGTCTGTCTCTGTGTCTCTTTCTCCCCCCCTTTCCCTTCCCCCTCCCCCTTTCCCTCTTTCCTCCCCCCCTTCCCCGCCCCCCCCCTTCCCCTTTCCCTCCCCCCCTTTCCCCTTTCCCTCCCCCCCTTTCCCCTTTCCCTCCCCCCCTTTCCCTTTTTCCTCCCCCCCTTTCCCTTTTTCCTCCCCTTTCCCTTTTTCCTCCCCACCCCTCCCTCACGACGAGTTACTCCAACTCCATCCCTGTCATTGTCAACAAGACCAGTTACTTAACGGTTAACGCCAGTTATGCCACTCTCGTCCTCAACGGAACGCACTCAGTCACTGTGACTGACTGACTGGTGGGGTGCCGTCGTGGCACTGGCAGTCAGACTGGCAGTGACCGCCTGCAGGTGACTGGCAGTGGTCGACAGGTCGTGGCAATTGCAAACGATCAATGAATGTAACATTTTGTTATAATATGTATATTTGTAATTGTATAATATCATATATTCTAAGTTCACTGTGATGATTAATCAGAATATATGATATTATTCTAGCTTTTAGCAGCACTGGAGTGGAGAGGAGATGGAGAATGGTTTTCTATTATGCAACTGTCAGTCCGATCCATTTTGTATTTTTACACCGACGTGTTTTTTGGTGTTTTCCCAATGTGTCTGTCATGCTCTGTGAATTTCTGACTCTGTTTAGGGGTTTAACCTTCAACCAAAAGAATTCTGTATTTAATTCCAGACAACTGACGCCCGCCAAGCCACCAGAGGAAGGCAAATCCTTGAAAGAATAAATTGAAACTTAAAACCTGGAGTAAATCTTTATTGGATCACACGAACCAAAAAAAAAACACACCTACCTGACCTCATGTTGTCTGTGGCTGTGCCACATTGCCCGCTTGTCTGTCTGACCTGCTGTGGCCTGCCCTTTACCAATCATTATTCAGTGTCATGTGTGTGTTTTCTTTTTATTTTTGGTATTCTGTGGTGACTGTTTGTGATCCCATAAAGATTTGTCCAAGGTTTTCATATTCAGTTGCCAATTTTTTCGGTCAAGGATTTTCCAGCTTCCTCTAATGGTGGCGTGGCTTGGCTTCAGTTGGTGTATGCGACTATGCGTGGTAGAGTGCAGGTAAAATTTTCTGTTAAGTCACTGTGTGACGACAAGCTTTTCAATTTCTAGCACTGGGGAGAATGGTATTATTTTTTAAGATTGTGTCGGACACAATCTTCAAAAATGTGTCCATTCCATTGAATTTTCTAACTTGATGTACTGTCTATCTTTTGAATGTCAATTTTTAGGGGGGCTCAACTTAAAACCTCAGCCAAATATTCTAAAAGTGTATTTATTTGATTAAAGACAACTGACGCCCGCCAAGCCACCAGAGGAAGGCAAATCATTGAAAGAATAAATTGAAACTTAAAACCTGGAGTAAATCTTTATTGGATCACACAAATACACATTCACACAAACCAAAAAAACACACACCGACCTTCTGACATCATGTCTGACTATGGTGGCTGTGCCACATTGCCCGTCCTGTGGCCTGCCCTTTACCATTATGATTCAGTGAGGAGGATGTGTGTTTATTTTTTTTCTGGTATTCTGTGGTGTGTGTTTGTGATCCCATAAAGATTTGTCCAAGGTTTTCAGATTCAGTTGAAAATTTATTCTGTCAAGGATTTTCCAGCTTCCTCTAATGGTGGCATGGCTTGGCTTCAGTTGATGTATCGTGGTAGAGTGCTCGCTGAGTGCTCAGTGCAGGTAACGTTTTCTGTAAAGTGACAACTCTGAGAGCTTATAGCACTGATCTAGACGTACTACCCATCTGGTGCTGGTGGTGGTGCTGGTGCTGGTGCTGGTGGTGCTGGTGCTGGTGCTGGTGCTGGTGCTGGTGCCAAAACAATCACGGTGAACCAGGAAGTTCTGCAACACAGACAACTTGAACATACTGTGTGACAGACAGTTCCTGACTGGCAAACATCACAGTGAGTGAACCTATAACACAGTCACTGACTGTGTTATAGGTTCACTGACTCACTGTGATGTTTTACAGTCAGGAACTGAAGTGCTCCTTTTTTTGTAGGTACTGTTTAATATTATATAATATATAATATATATTATATGGTAAAACTATTGCAAAACTTATAAACTAACTGCACCAGCCAGGCCAGCACAACAGTTTAATGTTTCAGAGACACTGACAGTACTGTTTTAAATAAATACTGTTGTCTGCTGCACTGTTTTGTTCATTCAGACTTTGCTATATGATATGCAGGGAACTTGGTATGATTTGTTTAAATAGCAGATACAAATAAATATTTTTGTGCAATTTCTGACTGATTGAATTAATTTTTTGATGTAAAATTGAAAAACAAGGGGACTTGGGTAATAATCTTGATGCATCGTGATGCATCGCCGAATCGAATCGAATCGTGGACTTGATAATCGTAATCGCATCGAATCGTGAGACGAGTGAAGATGCGCAGCCCTAATATTCACACAGAATGCAGGACTCGGCCCCGCGTCATTGGATTTGATTGACAGCAGCGGGAGCCAATGGCCGCGCTGCTATCAATCTATCCAATAAAGGGCGGAAACAAATCGGCAGAGAGGAAGAGTGCGTCTCCGCCGAAGGAAAGAACGGGCTCAGGTGAGTAAAACGCTAGGAGGCCGGTCAGTGTAAGAAGTTTTTTCCCCTTAATGCATAGGATGCATTAAGGTGAAAAAACATGAGAGTTTACAACCTCTTTAAGGCTGGCAGCAGATTGGCCTCTAAAAACTTGGCAGTGCCTAATAATGCTCAAGTGGAGAGCCATTGAGCATGTGCAGAGCAGGGCGAGACAGTGTATTATTGCATTTTAAACAGTATAGACAATTATTTTTAATGTTCTACATAGCTACCGTGTTTCCCTGAAAATAAGCCCGGGTCTTATAATCATTTTGGCAACAAAAGACACAGTGGGGCTTATTTTCAGGGTAGGTCTTACCATATAATGTGATGTTTTCTCTCTCCCTGCCCGACAGGAATCCCCAGTGGGAACGGAGTTGAAATGCTTGTAAAATCCTATAACCCACTCTATTACAGTATTATATAATGTACAATGTGTGTGTTTCTGTAATATAATTGTGCCAAAAACCTTCATTATAGCGCCGCTCTGTGCTTCTGTGACCCACCAGCGCTCTCTTTCCCCACAATTATAATTACAGAAACACACACATTGTACATTATATACTACTTTAAAAGAGTGGATTATAGGATCTTAAACTAGGGCTTATTTTCAGGGTAGGGCTTATATTGCAGCCCTCCTTGAAAATAACGCTAGGTCTTATTTTTGGTGTAGGTCTTATTTTCAGGGAAACACGGTATACCTGTAAAATGGGCCAGCCTGAAGTCATCTATCAAGACTTAGATTTTCTGACTGAAGTTCCACTTTAAGCTGGTTGAGAATATAACTTGTGCTAATGGCACTGCACAAAATTCAGCTCATAGCAAAGCAGTGTTCTTATATTCTCTGTTACACATTTAACCTTTTAAATGCCTTATGTACAGAAGTGGGAACTTGCTTATATTTTTTCTGAATCTAATCAGTAAGCTTACTTGAAGTTCAGTTCATTCAGCTTTACAAGCACCTCTTCACTGATAAACACACCCCAGCATTTTACTCATATAGCTCAATATATAGTGCTTCTCTACTTTATCTCCATATCGGGGACACTAAATCATTCAGATCTGCATCTGGGTGAATGGTGACTGATAAAGACAGCCTGCAGATCACCAGTGGGGTATGCAGTAATGGCTGCAAAGCACCGCTTTGGAGAACCTATCCCTAATTTATCCGTCTGGATTATGAGAGTTGAAGCATACAGCTCTCCTAGGAACAAAGTTCCATGCATTAGTCCTTACTGTATAGAAACTTTTACCATGGATGCATTTTAGCGCATAGGATAACATTAAAAAGCCAATTCACCTGTTTTGAAAAAGTAAGACCGTGTCCCATCTTGTCTTACATAGAAGTTTTCCCCAAGCTTACTTCCTGGTTTGAAGCGTATCATGGCATGATCATGCAGCCCATAGTCTCTGAACAAAACACACCCACCTGGCTTCAGCACCTGCAAGAAAAAGATGTTCCTTAGTTTGGGCTAATACAAAGTGTGCATGACATTTTTATTTATTTTTGTAAATGCAATGTACCTTGTAAATATTACTAATAGCAAGATGCATTTTATCTGGATGGATAGCAGAAAGGACAAAGATTAAGGTGGCGACATCCACGCATTCCGTCGGTACATTCTCCGTTAGATTGTCCTTGGTCAGATCACACTGGAAGGCTTTGCAGGTATTTGTATTGTAAGATGGGTTTTGCTAAGAAAGCAAAAAAGAGACCAAATTAATAAAAAAAAAATCTAACCGTGCAAAACCTGAATGAACAGTTTGGTTCTGACTAGGGTTGTCCCGATACCACTTTTTTAAGACCGAGTACAAGTACCGATACTTTTTTTTAATCTCATGTGACAGCGGCACATGTGTCAGTATGTTTTTTTTTTATCTTTAACAATTTGTTTTTAATTTTTTACATTTAAAAAAATATATATTATTCATAATGCTTTCTTTTTTTTTTTTTAAGGGGGGTGGGGGGGGGGTGGACCGTGTCAGTGTGTTTTTTCTTTCATTTTTTTTATTTTCTACAATCATTTTTTTTTAATCTTTTGTTTTTTTTATTCTTTATTTTTTTATTTATTTTTTCAGCCCTGTTGGGGGGGCTTTGGTGAGATATCAGGGGTCTTAACAGACCTCCGACATCTTCCCTTTGAGACAGGGAAAGGGACTAGGCACACATGTTCCCCTGTCCCTTTCTCAGCAGCATCAGCTGCGCTGAAAATGAATGGAGTGAAGACAGCGTCTTCTCTTCATTCATAAACTGAAACATTTGTAAACACAGGTTACAATGTTTCAGTTATGTGAATGGACAGTCAGTGATCACTGACTCTGTCCATTCGGAGCAGTAAGGAGCCGGATTTACCGCCTCCTACCCCGCTCTCGATCCTGACATTTCCAGGGGGTGGTGGAGGAGCACCGAAGGGGAGAGAAACACGCTGTATACACACGGCGGCATACACGGGATACACACAGCGGCATACACACGGCGGCATACACGGTGGCTTTCAGCTGCTTTAAAATCAACGGTGATCGGTGCTTGTAACTTCCCCACTCACTGATCACCGCCGACAGTACAAGTATCGGGTGAAGCATTGGGAGCATTTGCCCGAGCACAAGTACTCGGGCAAATGCTTGGTATCGATACCGATACTAGTATCGGTATCGGGACAACCTTAGTTCTAACACTGATCTTTATACCTTCTGGAAATGCTTGCGGCAGATAAACTAAAAGGGCAAAGCAAGCAAGAAAAAAAAGAATGTAGCTTCTAAACTATATCGATCTTCACTCCCAGTACATCTGCCTTCAGCCCTGAGGTGTTCTGCTCCGTCCAAAGTTACTCTCTATTAGGCGTCATGCCAGCAATAACGTTTCTGCAGTTTAAAACCCAGAAAAAAGTGGTCCCACAAGCTCCTTATATTGAATCGCAAGTCTAATTTACCCATTATTCTCACCCTAGAGTTCCAAACTCAAAAGGATAAAATGCACAGTTACTTTAAGAGGAGATTAAGTCATATTTGTGTTTAATAAAAGTCCCAGGATCCAGCAATGTGCTCACCCGAGCTACTTGTTCCATCAGTCTTTTGTCCCTAGCTACAGCATCTCAACTGTGGGCACAGCTTGCAGCTTCACAGTCGGGTGTCGCTGTGCTTGTGTGAGCTGCACATTCCAAAATTGTCCCACTGTCTTCTGGGACCTGTATTGTGTCCCAGAGGACTGCACAGGGGGGGTGTCAAAGAGTGAACTTCTGCTCAGATCGCCTAGGTGATCCAAGTGGAAGTGAAAGCAGGTACTTGTCAAAACCAGGTACCCGCTCCCCTTCTGAAAAAAAAGTGGCATTTCCTAAAGAAGGGTGGGGGTGGCATTTGGGGGCTAAGAAGGGCTTAAAGTGGAACTTTTGTGTGAAGCTGCCAAAAGAGAAAAGTTTACTGCAAGACTCATAGTAAGCTACAGTAAAACCTTGGTTTGCGAGCATAATTCGTTCCAGAAACATGCTTGTAATCCAAAGCACTTGTATATCAAAGCATTTTTTTTACAGGGTATAAAAGAGAAGAGAGGCACCTCTAAGTGTAACAATAAGTTGCTAAATGTTGTACCTTCATTAAATGTAACCATATTGCTACACTTAGAGGCTCCTCTCTTTTTTTTTTAACTCAGTTGTGACCTGACGCTACTCTTATATCAAGACATCGCTTGTATATCAAGGCAGAATGTATTACAACATTTTGCTTGTCTTGCAAAACTCTCTCAAACCAAGGTTTTACTGTACATTGTTATGTATTAGATTAACATGCAGTGCAATCAATGCAGAACTGCATGTGACGCTTGTAAAAAGCTGAGTGGCTTTTGCCAACACCTTCTGAGATGTGTGAGCATACATACAGCATCATTAGTAGGCCACGATCTACCGCTAGGAAGAAGATGCTGACTCAAGCCGAGATCATATTCAAGCTGGAGGCATCAAAGGCTGAGACGCTGCAAACGCAAGCTATGCACTGGTACGGTTACTAACCTTGTTGGCAATTGGGTTATGTAAAATGATTTACATTGTTGTCTTCCGTTTCAGTAGTATGTTGTTCTTTTATATAATCAAGTGTTAGTCCCACTTTTGATTTGACTATTTGGCAAGTATTGAAAACAAACTGCATATAATACAATGCATCTCCATACATACAGGAAACAAATATCTTAATGCAAAAAAACACTATCCAGATACATTTACAGAATCACTAAATACAGTATATTATTCCAAAATGCCACAGAGTTCCGAATCCTCATCAATATAGAATAGCAACAAGACTATTAAAAAACATACAATACTGGGAAAAGTCAGTGAATACAAACCTTCACAAAGTCCACAGCTCTAGGAGAAAAGTCGCAGGCATACACAAACAGACGTGGATCCTCTTCTAGGAGAGGAAACAAACAGTTTCCAACACCACAGCCCGCTTCTAGGATAGTTAGCCTTTGGTTCTCAAACTGGAATGAAAAACATGCCACACAGTAGATCATCATACACTGCTGAAATATAATGGAAAGTCACAACTTTATATGGGAAGAGGCATTACAGAAGGAATTTTGCGATTTTGTCAAATCCCACTTCTGTCCAAAATACAGAACAATCTGTGTTATTCTATACATCTTTTATTAATAACATTTTGTTGATACCTACTGACCAATTAATATGTAGTAGCTATACAGTCTATATATACACTGTATAAAGCAAGAACGGCTAACCTTTTTTTCTAGCAACAACCCCCCCCCCACCCTTCCCTTTTTTAGACAGTATGTCTCTGCTTACTGACTCTCTCTGCACTGCTTGCCACTTCCTGTACAGGGACCATCACCTATTGGGCATCAGTGCAGAGTGGCAGCAGGAGACCAGGTGCTGGGACACACTCTGCCTTTCTGCAACCAGCACTATACAGGCATACCCCACTTTACGTACTCTTACTTACATTGTCATCCATGGGACATCTTGGTCAGCTTGACATGGCACTGCTCCCAGTTTTTAACATTGTTGTCTATGGGAAATCTTGGTCAGCTTGACATGGCACTGCTCCAGAACCACAAGTGACAGGGAAACTAAACTTGGGGAGCACTAGGAGGGGACCCAGGACTAAAAAATATCCCATTTTGGGGTCGGCCAGCTTGCCTAGGTAATCTACCATGTCAAAGTCATGGTAGTCAGGGTAATTTTGGATGGATAACGATAAGGTGTTGAAAGATTCCACATTCCTTGACTATAGAACAAATTCTAGAGTCAAACTGGGTCCCCAAGTTTGGTGTCCCTGTCACTTAGGGAGCAGTGCCATGTCAAGCCGACCAAGATTTCCCATAGAGCTAGTGTATTTACATGCATTGAGAAGTGAAAAAAAAAAAAAAATGAATTGATTCACTTTAAGTACATTTTTTTTTTTACATACATACCCTGGTCCCATTGTGTACTTAAAAGTGGGGTATGTCTGCAATGAGGCAGAGTGGCATTGAGATGACAGGTGCTGGGGTGCTCTCCAAGTTCCTTTTTATCTAATATTGTCAAGTGGAGTCATCTCCAGCTGAGAGTATTTCTTACACAATACCATCAGAGAGAGTGATGTGGGAAGTGGTGTTAACAGCATTGCCACAGACCACCAAAGAAGGAGGTATGGATGGGTGGCTGTTAACAGCAATGCCACTGTGAGAGTTAACAGTATTGCCACTTACCATCAATGTAGAAAGTAAGAGGGGGGGGGGGGGGTTTGAAATAGTACTGCCCAGAGCTTTTTTTCTCAGAAAATAGGTGCAAGAACTCAACCACGACCCCATTCAGATTTCAAAAATGGTAGAAGGGTCTTAAAGGGGCATTAAATACCAGGATTGCATTACATACAGAGTGCAGAGTTCAGGGGGGTTACACACAGAGTGCAGAGCTGTCACTTGTAAACACAGAAACCAGACCCAAGTTCCCCCTGAAAAAAAGCCCTGGTACTGCCAATGTAAATATTATTGCAGTCACTGAAACCATATCACTTCAGAATTTTTATTTTGTCATACGAGAAAAATAAATACAAAATCTGCTGTTCTGCTGAGTGCTCCATCACTAAACCCTGAATGCACTCCTTACAAAACACTTTAGTCCAAGATTCACCCATCGTGGCCCTGCATGAAGGACAATTCTTCCTGAAGCTGTGTGGCGACTTGGATTTTTCCAAGACTATAAATGCCTGTCCCTGCACTACCTCATCAGCGCTCCTACAGAGCACCACCCAGAGTGCCCGCCCTCCAGCCCTCCTCTGGTCCTCCTCCAGACCCTTCGTTTTTACTTTCAAGAATGCATCCAGCTTCTTCCCAGCAGAAATAAGGGGGGTGCACGGTGATGCAAGGGAGAGTGGGGGACTCAACTTCTGTTGGTGGGGTGGCTCTTGACATCTAATGTAAGGGGAGGGGATGCGCTGGACATCTAATCTTAGATACAACCGGCCCTTTTGAGGGCAACCATAATGCTGATGCGGCCCACAATGAAATTGAGTTTGACACCCTTGCTCTATAACATACCTTTTTACAAGTCTCTTTGGCTGGTTTTGCCAACATCATGGGTCATATCTGCCCTTTTCTTCTGCCAGCATTGGGTGGATTCTAAATGTTGCAGGAGTCAAATAAATACAAGATGCTGTTCTCTGCAGCATACTCCCGTGGGTCCAGGACAGGAGGTGGAGGCTTAAATCCCAACTCTGGGCACAAAAAACCTTTACAGTGAAGCCTCCCACGCAGCATTGGTTAAACACCTGTCAAGTCTCACTGCAAGGGTATTTTGTTTTGCCTGGATTTCAGCTTTAACACCCTTGGAGCACCAAAAAATGGGCTGACTGAGGCTTGGTGTCATTCAATGCATGGCATCTCTGAGTGGGCGAGTCTGCATGGGACACCACCAGATAGGAGGCGAGTATAGCAGCTGTAGCTGTTTATTTTTATGTTTTTAATTCATTACAGACTGCCAGGGAACCAATTCCATTCTTAATTTCTTAAGCTGAGCTTTAACTACAGTAGAAAAAAGTAAAGCATAGTGTGTATCTTCTTACACACATGCACCTTTATTAGTCTGTAAGATCACTCTGCTATTTCCTGGGCCAGTATTACTGCGGTTTAAATCTGTTCACTGGACAGAAGTAATGAAGCCTTCAATGTCTGAAGGCTCTAAGATGACATAGAAAGCCGATTTGCCAAAAAAGATAAAATACTAAATCAAGAATTACATGTGTCACCTGTCTGGCCATGCAAAAAAATGTGTGTAAATCACAAGACTGGCTGTACAGAACTATGAATCCTTTGACCGGTAAAACCGTATATACCGACTTCCTCAGGTTTTGCTTTAACAACCACAGTGTTGGTAGGAGCACATCCATTTTTGGATGGATAAGGTGTTGAAAGATTCCACATTCCTTGACTATAGAACAAATTCTACAGTCAAACTAAAACAATTATCTATTCATGCCTTCATATCTTTATGTGTTCACAATACTGAAAGAGCTGTACTTACCTCCCTACACGCTTTGAGTTCCTCAAACTCCCTTGTGGTCCAATGTCTGTCCTTAAAAAAGTTAGTGCTATTTCTTTTATAGAACAAGTCCCAGTTCTTCTGTGCATCCGTTTCTAGTTTCAGTCTCTTAAACTCGGATACCAGAACGCCATCATTTTGCAGCTTTTGCGCCACTTCAGGGCTAACACTCATCACTTGGTCAGCTTTCTTCTGAAATTGTACTTCTGCTGCAGAGGGTATTTCACAGATAGAGCCATTCTTTCCTGCAGAGGTATCCCCATCCGAGGCACAGGAATCCATGCGTTACAACTACAGTGTGGACCTATATATAAAAAAAAAAAAAAAAAAAAAAAAAAAACTTATATCAGGATCCCAATATTTTTCTAAATTCAATTATTTTTTCAACAGATCACAAAATAAAATTTTTCTAATAATTCTAAAATACAAATAGCTGGATTCAGAGATCGTTACGCCGTCGTATCAGTAGATACGCCGACGTAACTCTGAATCTGCGCCGTCGTAAGTTTAAGTGTGTTTTTAAACCTATCTAAGATACGACGGCCTGCGCCGTCGTATCTTAGGTGCAATATTTACGCTGGCCGCTAGGTGACGCTTCCGTTGAGTTTGGCGTAGAATATGTAAAAGCCTAGATACGCCGATTAACGAACGTACGTGCGCCCGTCGCAGTAAAGATACGTTGTTTACGTAAGGCGTTTTCTGGCGTAAAGTTATTCCAACAAATAGCTGGCCTAGTCAATGTCAAGTATGGCCGTCGTTCCCGCGTCAAAATTTGACATTTTTACGTAGTTTGCGTAAGTCGTCCGTGAATGGTGCTGGACGTCATTTACGTTCACGTCGAAACCAATACGTCCTTGCTGCGTACTTTGGAGCAATGCACACTGGGATATGTACACGGATGGCGCATGCGCCGTTCGTAAAAAAAACGTCAATCACGTCGGGTCACCATTCATTTACATAAAACACGCCCCCCATCCTCATTTGAATTAGGCACGCTTACGCCGGCCACATTTATGCTACGCCGCCGTAAGTTAGGAGGAAATTGCTTTGTGAATACAGTACTTGCCTATCTAACTTACGGCGGCGTAGCGTAAATACGATACGCTACGCCGCCGGAAAGATACGCGCCCCTACCTGAATTTAGCTAAAAATCAATTCTTTTAGTCAGTATTTAACACAAATTGCTATAGGAGGTTTCAACTTCAATAGAAGGCCATGTTAGACTTAAAACCCATATAAAGCCTAAATACAGATTAAAAAAAAAACAGTTTAAATATTTATATGGAAGTTTTTTGCTTGTCAATGGATTTGTATTTCTGTCTAGATTTTGTAGATCTTAAAGCTGAAGTCCAGGCCAACCTTAAGGCTCCATTCACATCTAGGCGGACGAAATCGCGGTACAAATAGCGGCATTTTGTACCACGATTTGCGGCGACAAAACGCCGGTTTTGTCTGCCTATATGTGCCCCAGATTGACCCCCCTCTATGGAGATGCTTCCCATCTCCTAGCCGAACGCCGAAAGTCGCCTGGAAAAAAGGTCCGGGACCTTTTTTCAGGCGGCAGGCGTTCGGCGTGGAGATGTGAACCATCTCCATAGAGGGAAATGTGTTTCCAGCCCTCTAGCGGCAGCGGCATAGCGCTACAGGCGTAAAAACGCCTAGATGTGAATGCGGGCTAAAGAGCACTACCGAAATGCTTAAAATGGAGGGAGCTTATTTACCTGCTAAAGATTTATGACTGTGCCCTAGCCTAAGGCCCCTTTCACACAGGGCAGTGGAGGTGCGGTGGCGGTATAGTGGCGCAATTTTTAGCACCGATATACCGTCGTATTTACCGTGATATTCGGCCGCTAGCAATGCGGTTTTAACCCCCGCTAGCGGCCGAAAAAGGGTTAATGCCGAGGCAGAGGCGCATTGACGGAGTTTTACCGCGGTTTCCCATTGATTTCAATGGGAAGGAGCGGTAAACACCCCACTCCTATACCGCTCCAAAGATTCGGTCCTGCTAGCGCACCGCTT
Source organism: Rana temporaria (assembly GCF_905171775.1). Lineage (NCBI taxonomy): Eukaryota > Metazoa > Chordata > Amphibia > Anura > Ranidae > Rana > Rana temporaria. The sequence continues at coordinate 117,568,257 of NC_053493.1, read as the reverse complement.
CAGTGTGAAAGCCTTCGGGCTTTCACACTGAAGACTGCAGGGCACGATTTTTTCAGGCGGTATAGCAGCGCTACTTTTAGCGCTAAACCGCCTGAAAAACGTGTCAGTGTGAAAGGGGCCTAAGATTTTCTCACCCCTATCAGGCAGCACAGTCAGACTGGTGACCTTACTTTCTGTACTTGCAGTTATTCAATAAAGATAGGTCACATCATCTCCAGCCTGTGCCTAGACAGTGATGGAGCAGCAACATCCCTCTGCTCACACTGCTCTCTAAAGCCTCATACACATGATCGGATTTTCAGCGGACAAAGCGTAGGACTTTTGTCCGAAGGGCGTTGGCCAGGAACTTGTCTTGCATACCAAACGGCAAAGAATTGTCGGCCAACAAGCACAAAACTACGTGGTTTTTCAGCTCTTTAGCACCACCCTTTTGGGAACTTCTGCTTAGCATATCCCACACCCACCTAAAAACTGTCCCCAAGCCACCCCCATCAAATCATTCTCTGCAGCCATTACCCTTTTTACCACCCTCCCCTCCCTTTACAATGTAAGCTAGGGCTGCAACCAACGATTATTTTCATAATCGATTAGTTGGCCGATTATTGTTTCAATTAATCGGTTAATAACTTAAAAAAAAAAAATAATAATAATTGGATGCAAACGTCTCCCATAGGAAACCATGTAAATGAACTGTAGTGCGTTTCTGCAAAGAGCACCAAAAACACAGAGGCGTGACCCAGGCCTGAGATGTTTAGTAACATATAGATTTAGTGAGAGGTTTAGTAATAAAGGGGTTTAAAAAAAAAATGGGAGTACAAAAAGAGCAAACAATCGCTACTGTAAGCGGTTCATTTTTTACTGTGGGACCGTGAAAGTAATATTTACAGTAGCGATTTGCTCTTTCTGTATTATAAAGGGCTAATTTTAGTTTTTAACCCCATTATGTTACTGGACGATTAATCGATTAGTTGTTTCGGCCCTAATGTAAGCTCCATGAGCAGGGCCCTCCTGTACCTTCTGTATTGAACTGAACTGTGATTATGCTGTCTCCCCTCTACATTGTTAAGCGCTCTGTAAACTGTTGGCACTATATAAATGGTGTAGAATAATAAAATAATAATGTTGTTATGGTGAGCATTGCTTCTGAGCAGGTGCGTTTGTACTTTGGAGCTTTGTCCAACGGACTTGTGTACACGCGATCGGAAAATCCGACAATTTTGAAGCATGCCATCCCACATTTGTCCATGGAAAATCCGACAACAATTGTCCGATGGAGCATTCGGATTTTCCGCAAACAGCCTGTCATCACACAATTTCCGTCGGAAAATCCGATCGTGTGTGCGAGGCTTGATGCAACATATTAGACAGTTTTTCTCTGGCCATTACACATAATAAATAGTTTTAATGAAACCAATGAAAGAAATCTATCATGATCTTGTTTTATTAGTATTTATTTTATTTTATTTATGCTGCAAAAAGACCAAAAGAAGATGATCTACTGTGTTGGTTTAGAAATTTTAGGTAAGTATCAATTAACAGTGCAAGTCAGGGGGATCTGGACACTTATTTCAGCGTCAGAATTATTATTATACACGATTTATATAGCGCCAACAGTTTACACAGCACTTTACAATGTAGAGGGGGGACAGTACAGTTTAATACAAAAAAGGTACAGGAGGGCCCTGCTCGTAGAGCTGACATTCTAAAGCCCTGTACACACGGTAGGACTTTTGGCCAACCAACTTCAAAATCTGCAACTTTTCAAATTTGTCCGACCGTGTGTACGCTCCATCAGACCAACTTTTTCTGGTTTCATCCAACAAAAAGTTGGGTCTGCGAACGGACCAACTTTTCGGCAACAAAAGTCCGATGGTGCTTTGTGTGACCGTGTGTACAGCAATCCAACCAACTTTTGGACAAAGTGCAAATACGAATGCTCAAAACCAATGTTAAAAGCAAAAAACAATAGCAGAAGTTAACCAAAGGGTGGCGGTAAAGAGCAGAAAAGAGCAAAAAAAACCACATGATGTTAGGAAACTTTTGGAAAAGTTTGCAGAAAAGTCTGACTGTGTGTATGCTATGGGTGTGGCAGGACAAATCAATTAGGACAAAAATCCAAGGGAAATTTTGTTGGATGTCCTACCGTGTGTATGAGCCTTTAGAGGGGGGTGGGGGTGGTACAAAAGGTAATGGCTGCAGAGAAAGGATTTGATGGGGGTGGCTCGGGGACAGTTGTTAGGTGCTTGTGGGATAGGCTTCCCTGAATAAATGAGTTTTTATGGATCTCTCAAAAGGTAAACCGGGTAGGGGCTGATCGGACCTACCGGGATAGGGAGTCAGAATTGAACCGCTTGCCAACCAGCCGCCGTCATTATAGTGAGGCAGGTTGGCACGGCAGCATTAATCACTGTAGGTGTATGTTGGCCGCTTTAAGAGCGATAGGAGGAGCACATGCTTGCGGCACGATGCCAAAGCCAATGCGCGTGGCCGCAATCGATCCTCAGAGAGCCAGAACAGGGATCTGTCAATATAAACAGACAGATCCCCGTTCTGGCAGGGGAGTAGAGTGGGATTGTCTGTTCCTAGTGATCAGAAACAGAGATCTCTCTCCTCCTCCTGGCAGTACACACCTCCCTAGGGAACAAATAAACCCCTTGATCGCCCCCTAGTTTTAACCCCTTCCCTGCCAAAGACATTATACAGTGATCAGTGGCTAATTTTAGCTCTGATCGTTGTATGTTACTGGTTCCAAAAAAAAAAGTCTGATCTGTCCCACAAAAAAATAAAAATAAAAAAAATAAAAATATCGCAGATCGATGCCATTACTAATATATATATATATATATATATATATATATATATATATAAATAAATCTATCCCCTATTTTGTAGACCCTGTACATTTTGTGCAAACCAATCAATATACGCACAGCCCCATTGGATGTGCCACCACAGCTGCCAGTCAGTGCCCACCTCAGTGCCCAGCAGTAACACCTGTCAAAACCTCATCAGTTCTGCCCATCAGTGCCACCTGTCAATGCCAATCAGTACCGCCCATAAGTGCCCAACACAGCCGCCTGTCAGTGCTCATTAATTCTACATATCAGTGCCAGCCAGTGAAGGAGAAAACATTTTATAACAAAAAAAGATTGAGGTCTATAGTTTGTTTTTTGTTTTGTTTTTTTGCTAAACAAACACACAACATAGTGGTGATCGAATACCACCAAAAGAAAGCTTGCGGGAAGAAAATACAATTTTTGTTTCAAAGTGTGACAGCACCGAAAGCTAAAAATTGTCCTGGGCAGGAAAGGGGTAAAAGTGCCCAGTATTGAAGTGGAAAATGAATATGAATTTATCTCTGGTACCTTTTCAAACCGACGGGGTCCTGGAACTCCTCCTCCAGTGGCCCAGATTTGCTATCATGGGCAGAGCGGGACATCCATGTAGATTATTTTGCATGTGGCCAGATATGTACGAGTGCTAACAATTTTTTTTAACCTGCCCACTAGATGGTGCTTTTCCATTTTTAGACACACACAGTTGCAGTGTGGGAAAAACACACTGCAATCCTGTTCAAATCGCATGGAATTCTATACAGTGCAATTTGCACCAATCTTTTTTTGTATTGACGCAAATCGCACAGCAAAGTATCAATGCTTGGTATCGACGAGTACTTGACCAAAAGTATCGGTACTCCTACTTGCTGCTAAAAAAAACTGTATTGGTGCAACCCTACATTTAACCCTTTGATTGCCCTGGATGTAATCAGTTACCATCCACTGTCATTAGTACAGTGACAGTGCATATTTGTAGAACGGATCACTGCATTAGTGTCATTGGTTCCCACAAAGTGTGAGACTGCCTGCCATACTATCGCCGCCATTACTAGTATACATTAAAAAAAAAAAAAAAAAAAAATCATAGTATATATCCCATAGCTTGTAGACGCTATAATGTTTGTGTAAACTAATCAATACAATACATATTGGCCTACATTTACGAAGAAATTTTAGTTTTTTTTATTGAATATGTTTTATTATTATAGAGGATTTATATATAGTGCCAATAGTTAGCACAGTACTTTCAAAATTAAGGCAGACATTACAGTTACAATTTGGTATAAGAGGAATCAGAGGGCCCTGCTCATTAGAGCTTACAATCTAAAAAAGGAGGGTCAATTGATACAAAAGGTAATAGCTGTGAGGGATGAGCTGATGGAGGAAGTAAAACAGTGTATTAGTTAGAAGCAGGATAGGCTTCTTTAAAGGGAAGAGTTTTCAGGGATCGTCTAAAGATAGATAGATTAGGGGACAGTCAGACAGATTGGGGTAGGGAGCTCCAAAGGATGGGAGAAGCTCTGGAGAAATCCTGGAGGCGAGCATGGGAGGAGGTGACAAGGGAGCTAGAGAGCAGGACGGAAGAGAGTGGCTTGGTTGGTATTTTGCTACTAGGTTAGTGATGGCTAAGGATGAGCCCCGGCGTGTTCGCATAGAACACGTGCAGAGCCCGCCAGGAAGTCTGCACGGCGCTGCGCTAATAACAGCCAGGGAGACATTTCACGATCCCTGCAGCCGAGCATCGGGACAATGTCTCCCTGGCTGCAATTAGCACAGAGCCGTGCACACTTCCTGGCGGGCTCTGCACGTGTTCTATGCGAACACGCCAGAGCTCATCCTTAGTGATGGCTTTGTAAATTAATGTTAGCACTTTGAATCTTATTCGTTGGGTGAGTGGAAGCCAGTGAAGGGATTGGCAGAGAGGGGTGGAGGACACTGAATGGTTGGTAAGGTGGATGAGTCTTGCAGTAGCATTTATTATGGATTGAAGGGGGGATATAGTCTGTGTAAAGGTAATCCAATGAGGAGGGAGTTGCAGTAGTTGAGGAGAGAATAACCAAGGAGTGAATTAGAAGCTTGGTGGTGCATACCCATGCCGTCCCTTCAAAGCTCCGAGCCACGGCCCGTGACTCATATGCACATGTGCGGGAGTGATGTCATCGCGGCGGGAGTGAGGTCATCACGGCGCGACCAGACGGCTGGAGGAAGCAAACCCTTAGGGCCCTTTCACACTGGTGTGTTTTTGCGGTAAAAATAGCGCTATTAAAACGCTCCCCATGCCCCCTCCATTGAAATGAATTAAAAACCGCTGTAAAAAGGCGGTAAAAACGGAGCGTTAAAATCGCGGCAAAACACCGCGATTTTAATTCATTTCAATGGAGAGGGGCATGGGGAGCGTTTTAACAGCGCTATTTTTACCGCAAAAATGCGGCAAAAACGCACCAGTGTGAAAGGGGCCCTAAAAGAAGACTAGGTGAAGATGGAACCACCTTCAACAGTGACAGCACAGCGCTGGAAGGCTTCAGGGGGTTGTAAAGGTACAGTTTTTTTTCACCTTAATGCATTCTATGCATTAAGGTGAAAAAACATCCGAGGATTAGCGTCCCCCCCATTTACTTAACTGACCTCTCGAAAGTCCTGCGCCTTGAACGCGCTGGCTTCTCGGCTCATTCATTGGTTGATTGAAAACAGCGCAGCCATTGGCTCGCGCTGCCATCACATCCAGCGACGCGGGGTGGGGCCGAGTAAGAAAAAAAAAATGCAATAAAACTATCCCCTATTTTGTAGACGCTATACCTTTCGTGCAAACCAATCAATATACGCATATTGCGGTTTATTGTTTTTGCTAAAAATATGTAGAAGAATACGTAGCGGCCTAAACTGAGGAAAAACGTGTATATATATATATATATATATATATATATATATATATATATATATATATATATATAAGATTTTTATTTGGGGATATTTTAGCAAAAAATATTGAATTTTTTTTCAAAACTGTCATTCTATTTTTGGTTATAGCGCAAAAAATAAAAAAACGCAGATGTGATCAAATACCACCAAAAGAAAGCTCCAATTTGTTAAAAAAAAAAACAAAAAAAACAAAGGGGGACGTCAATTTTGTTTGGGAGCCACGTCGCACAATTGTCAGTTAAAGCGGCGCAATGCCGAATCGCAAAAAGTCCTCTGGCAAGGAAGGGGGTAAATTTTTCCGGGGCTGAAGTTGTTAAAAAAAAATTGCCTTTAGTGTTCCTTTCATTCTAATGTATTTTCTCACAGGGCTTAAAATGAAAATAAATTCGGTTTACTCCTGCTTTAATATGTTGTGGATTATGGGAAGAAGCCCACGCTAAACCCAAGACAAGACTGCTAACCACTTCCTCCATGCTGCCCTAAACATTAACAACTCAATAAGCAGACATACCTAGATTCCCACACCGCTGTCACGAAGAAGCATGGCACTGAACTCGTTCATAGGTGTGTTCGCCAAGGACAGCTCTTCAGAACCCCGGGTGGCAGGAACAGCTGACAAAATACTATGCCTATCGCAACACTAAAGCGCATGCAGCAGGGGAACCAATTACCATCTACACTGTTCCCCCCGGAATATTATTCGTGCCGTACAGACCATGCGTCACCTGGGTAACTGCAGACCAATGGGAAAGCCAACGCTGCGCATGCTCGCCTCGCTGGGGAAATAGCGCGTAGCTTGTTGACGTGATTATTTGCATACTGCTCGGTAATAACGGACTCCATAGTAATGAACGGGACGCCCCCACCACCGCCATTGGACCGGGAGGAACACACGCTGCGATTAGGAGAGAGCTTTGAGAAAAGGCCGCGCTCCTCCTTCCACACAGTACGATGTGAGTACCGGGGAGTGACGTGCTCGGCTTAGACCAATCCCAGGCCTTGTTTACTGATTGACGTCATGTGTTCTTCTAATGACCGCTCTAATGTCCATTGTCCATACATGACAGGGAGCCGAGCTTAGCCTTTGTGTTGTGTCCATAGATGACAATGAGCCGGGGTTTGCCATCCTATTGTGTCATGACCTCTCCATAGGTGACAATGAGCCCCATTGGGGGGCCCGGGAGCTACAAGTTCGGGCCCCTTAAGATAGAAACTCAATTATATGACAAATAAAAAAGGGAAATTAATGATAAACTGTATTTGTTCTAAAAAATTGTAGGCTCTGAAGTATCATTAGTACAGTGACAGTGCATATTTTTAGCACTGATCACTGTATGGCCTCTCCCACACCGGCGTACTCCATCGCTACAGAGTCCGCTAGCTCCCGGTGGTTCAAACGCTGAGCCGGCGGATGACAAGTCCCTCTCTGCTTACTGAGCGGGGAGGGGCTTGTGCTTGTGTCTCCTATGGGGAGATGCTGTCCGTTTTTCATCAGATCCATCCAATCTGATCCGCCATGGACGGATGGGGCACTGATCGCAGTATAAATGTGAATGGCGCCAAAAATGTGTCAAAAGTGTCCGATGTGTCCGCCATAACGTCGCAGTCCCAATAAAAATCGCAGATCGCCGCCATTACTAGTAAAAAAAAATAATAATACAAATTAATAATAATTCTGTCCCCTATTTTGTAAGCGCTATAACTTTTGCGCAAACCAGTCGCTTATTGCGATTTTTTTAAATATGTAGAAGAATACGTATCGGCCTAAACTGAGAAAAAAAATGTTTTTTTTTTTTAAAAATGGGCTATTTATTATAGTAACAAGAAAAAAACTTTTTTTCAAACTTGTCGCTCTTTTTTTGTTTATGGCGCAAAAAATAAAAACCGCAGAGGTGATCAAATACCACCAAAAGAAAGCTCTATTTGTGGGGAAAAAAGGACGCCAATTTTGTTTGGGAGCCATGTCGCACGACCGCGCAATTGTCAGTTAAAGCGACGCAGTGGCAGAAGCTGAAATTTCACCTGGTCAGGTATACGTGCCCAGTAAGGAAGTGGTTAAGAGGGTTGGACTGTGGCCATTTAGAGTACAAAATGTCCCGACATCATAGGGAAAAACCATGCCACAGCTTTGGTTTCAGTGGGAGGAATGCCGTCATTGGGCAGAATTGTTAGCGTCATTGGGACGAATTGTGCCCCATCATTGGTGTCATTGAATCCAATTGTTGGTGTCATTGGGAGGAATTGTGCCCTATTGTTAAAGTTGATAGGAGGAATTGTGTGCTCCATCATTGCTGTCATGGGGAAGAATTGTGCCCCATCATTGGTGTCATTTGGAAGAATTGTGCCCCATCATTGGTGTCATGGGGAATAATTGTGCCCCATCATTGGTGTCATTGGGAAGAATTGTGGCTCATTGTTGGTACAGAAATATATATATATAGGGGTAGATTCTAACATCTGTGCTTTTTTTACGTAGGCGCAGGGCACCGTTTTTGCCCTGCGCCCACACAAATTTTCTGCGCTACCCGCGATTCACGGAGCAGTAGCTCCGTAAATTGCGTGGGCGCTCCGGCAAAATGCCCTGGCGTAAGCGCGCGCAATTTAAATGATCCCGTAGGGGGCGGGAATCATTTAAATTAGGCGTGTTCCCGCGGCGATCGCAGAGCGCATGCTCCGTCGGGAAACTTTCCCGACGTGCATTGCGGCAAATGACGTCGCAAGGACGTCATTTGCTTCAAAGTGAACGTGAATGGCGTCCAGCGCCATTCACGAATCACTTACGTGAACTACGTAAAATTCAATTTTCGCGACGCGGGAACGACGGGTATACGTAACATTGGCTGCCCCTGCTAATAGGGGCAGCCTTACGCGAAAACCGCCGTACGCAAACGACGTAAACTGCGTACGCAGGGCTCGCGTAACGTTGTGAATCGGCGTTAGTATGCAATTTGCATACTATACGCTGAGCACAACGGGAACGCCACCTAGCGGCCATCGCAAGATTGCAGCCTAAGATATGCGGGCATAAGAGCCTTATGCCACGCATATCTTAGGCTGCAGTCGGCGTAACGAGGTTCCTGAATCGGGAGCATTCGTTACGCCGGTGCAAGTAAGCAATTGCGCTGCGTAACGATGATTATGCAGGCGCAATTGCTCTCTGAATCCGGGCCATAATTTATTGGCTCAATAGAACCATATTTTTTTTTATAAGCAATAAACAACCCGACCTGCAATTAGTAGGTATTCACAGAGAAAAACTAACTCCTTAAGAGTTAAGACCATCAAACTGAAGTTGTGTCCAGTCTGCCGCCCCCCCCCCCCCTCACACACATAAATCGTGGTGGACGTGCTTTATGTGTGTGTGAGGGGGGGGGGCAGACCGGACACAACTTCAGCTATGAAGGCCTTAAAGCGGAGTTCCACCCAAAAATGGAACTTCCGCTTTTCGGATCCCCCCCCCCCCCTCTGGTGTCACATTTAGCACTATTTAGGGGGGAGGGGTGCAGATACCTGTATAATACAGGTATTTGCATCCACTTCTGGGAATGACTCCCACGAGTCACTCCAGTCCCCCCCCCCTCCCCGCTGCCTTCTGGGAAACATACTGGTCCCAGGAGACAGCAGGGACCACTGGGAAAGCATCGTGCTACTCGCACATGCATAGTAGGGAACCGGGCAGTGAAGCCGCAAGGCTTTACTTCCTGATTCCCTCATCGAGGATGGCGGCGGAAGCAGCCGAGAGACGAGCGATTGCACGCGCCTCGGCTCCTGACATCGCGGGCGCGCTGGACAGGTAAGTGTCCATTTATTAAAAGTCAGCTGCTGCAGTATTTGTAGCCGCTGGCTTTTAATATATATATATTTTTTTTTTGCGGGACCTCCGCTTTAAGGAGTTAGTTTTTCTCCGTGAATACCTACCAATTGCAGGTCGGTTGTTTATAGCTTATAAAAATATGGTTCTATTGAGCCAAAAAAATCAGGACTCGACGAAGTCCGGGCGCCAGGTTGCAATTGCAAATAGAATAAGTGACCCAGTGTCTGGGGGAAGGAAGCATAGGCCTGCAGAAGGGCGCAAAGCCGCGGCCTCAATTACCGGCCGTCGCGGCCCGATGCGATCACACATACTGTTTTCCAGTATGTTTTTGGTCTTCTCCTTATCCACTTCGGAGGAATGCTAGAGTACTAATATGTGTTTGAAGTGATGCTCTTGGCTGCTTACCTCTGGTTCATATATTTGGACACTATATATGGTGTCGTTTGATGTTTAGTGGCCTCCTCGGTGAACTCTACTGACAAGATAGTGAGGCCCACTCTTTCCAACAACCCCTGGATGTGTCCTGACGAAGCAGGAAAACGCATTGACACACAGGGGCTCACTACTGTTGTTCACGTGGTGCAGAATTTCCTTTGTTGCACCATGTACTCTCGTCCATTATATGTTATGTATTTTTAACTTTTTTTTTTATTGCCTTATAAATTGTTATCAATAATAATAAAAAAAAAATTTTTATACTTCAACTCTTATCCAGAAGTGCCTCTAAAGTCCAACCTTGGGACAGTTGTCTGCCCCCTTTTTTTTTTTTTACCAATATTGGAAACGGATGTGTCCATAGGAGTGTTCTCTCTTTATATTTATGTCCATAGATCAGGGCTCGACAAATCCCGGGCGCCAGGTCGCCATGGCGACTAGAAATAGGGTCCTGGCGACTTGAATTGGAAGGGGGGCAAAAAAAAAAAACACTTTTTTTTTCTTTTTTGTGAGCTGGCGCCATCTGGTAGTGAGCCGTTGGTATTACAAGTTATTACCACCAGATGTGAGCTGGCGCCATCTGGTGGTGGCCGTTGGTATTACAAGTTAAACAGCAATTCTAATGTTGTTTTTCACTATTTTCACTGCCATCTTCTTCCCTCTAATTAGAACCCCCAAACATTATATATATTTTTTATCCTAACACCCTAGAGAATTAAATGGCGATCGTTGCAATACTTTCTGTCACGCCGTATTTGCGCAGCGGTCTTACAAGCGCACTTTTTTGTGAAAAAATTACACTTTTTTAAATTAAAAAATAAGACAACAGTAAAGTTATCCCCCCTTTTTTTTTTATATTATGAAAGATAATGTTACGCCGAGTAAATTCATACCCAACATGTCACGCTTCAAAATTGCGAAAAAACAAAAGAACAAAAGCTGGACAGCCGCACTCCAAAATTTTCTTTAAAAGAGATGTCTTTATTTTCAACTGTGCATACAGTCACTGCAAGCCCACAAAAATCAGTATGGCCAACGTTTCGCACTGGCGTCAGTGCTTAGTCATGGCTAGCAAGGTTCACACTACAAATGAAATATATACACAAAACATACAATCATGTGATGAAAAGCCCTGCCTACAGCAGGGAGGAATCAATTAAGTTAATCAAGCAGTAAATCAAACGGCACTTTAAACAGCTGAAATATGGGTTAAACCTCCCTCAAGTGTGTCCCTTTGTAAAAAAGGGAGAAAGCGTGAAAAACACATATTGATTTGTGAAAAACCTGTGTATAAATGAAAATCAAAATGAAATGACAATGAAGATAAACAAATATATAAAAATAGAAATACCCATAAAATTACTTATAAAGTTTCTCAAAATCAGACCACAACATATATGTATAGGTATAGTCTCACTTAAAAAATAAGAAATAATTATAATAATAAAAAAATTCTCTATTATGTGTATACATGTACATATATATATATATAGAAGCGCTCTCACCCGTGGTCATTTAGTGACTCAAAAATGCATAAGTTATTGGAATAAATTAATTAGTGAAGCCAAAATAGACCTATTTTAGGGAATAAACTGTGAAATAGCAAAATCAAATAATAAATTGATGGGAGAATCGCTACATGAATGGACATTAAGTTAAAGTTCAATAGTGAGTAAGACCTTATAATGAATGAGTCAGTGAAAACAAAATCATATGGATATGATGTGCGTGAACATCATGCAGGTAATGACAACATCTGTTAAGGTGCCTTACCCAATAAATGTGATCGTGATGAACATGGTAACGGTTATTTTACCATTAGGTAGATGATGATCTAGTGCAAAAGTCTGAGGTCAAGTGTGGTAATGTGCAATCGATCTGTCTAAATATTTATCCATTCAGAGGTCTAATACATGAATGTAAGAGTATACATAATAAAGAAGCTGGTTATGCTCTAAAAGAGCAGACCAGCGACCATATACATATAAGTGTTGGGTTTTTTTTTTTTTTTTTATATATATATTTTTTTATTTATTATCCGGTTAAGGAACTGTGTGAGTGACCTCGCACAAGTAAAGAGTGTGAATAGACATCTCTATACGTTAAAAAGACATAATAGTCGCGAGGGCAAATGTAAATAAGAATACAAGCAAGTATGGATATGATCCTGCATGAAAGTCCGGTGTCAATCATCGATATTAAAAATAAAAATAAAAAGATTATTATACCGAACCGGACAATCAATTGGATCTTATAAGGAACGGGGCTAGCACATGAATAGAAAAGAAATTCAAACAGATAAATAAACAAGTGCGCAAAAAGCCCGAGAACCTGTGCAATGGTGTGGCACCTGGTTATATATGACAAGGGACAAGGGTCGACATAAGTCAAACTGTCTATAATGGTACCTCATCAGCCATACAATGAAACCAGTATAGCGTACTGCTCCTAAAACCCAGGGGAAAAATAAAGAAAAAGGAAACAAAGATTAAAGAGGTATAAAAACGCAAAATTGCGAATAGGTATATCTAAAATAGGTTTTTATATAGTATATGTATAATGAGGGACGAATACAATACCCATATGAATATGGGATGTGTAACATAGATTGTATAGAAATGTGTATGCTTCATAATGAAGCGCTAATTGAACCTAGGGGTGGGGGGGGGATATATTATGAGAGGTAGATGAAAAATGATGCAGGATGCACTAATAATATTGGTGAAGGTGAAGCTGTGTAATGTGTCTCCAATTACAGTAGAAGAAGACTTGTATATGTTATCACCTCCAGATATGGCATCAATCCAACCGCTAATGCCTGATTAAAAATAATGTTTAATGCATAACCTGCATGTTCACCCGACAAAAAAAAACCCCCCTCCCAAAACCCCCGTAGAGCCCTCGTACCCTGTATATTAACAGGCCACACGAGAACCCATATATTAATTTATGGTGTCTTGATAAAAATTATTACCAAGAGCCATATGGTGACCCGCCTGTTCGTGAATGAGATATGCAAAGTATGGACAGTGCAAAGGTGAGCAAAATTGCATAATTATGTAAATATGAATGTAGTCTCAAACTTAAATTGGGGAAGTTACACTGAAACCCGTATGGTAGCCCACCTGCCGAAATAAACAGCAGGTGAGCAGCAAGTGGGTAATGTAAATGAGTTTACCATTAACAACTTGGGTGTAAACCATAGGAACAAGTAATAGAGCCTCAACAAATCAAAAAAGACACTTTGTGTTCCCACAAGATGACAAGTATAATATTGGGTGTGGGAACATGGTTATGTACGTGTGATGATAAATACATTAGAAAAAGAGGACAAAAACAGTGAGTATGCCAAGCAGAGGGGAGGGGGGGGGGGGAGAGAGATGTTACTCTCAATCATGGAAATGGGAAACATCCCAATCAAAGTTGAGGCCCCAAGGCTGTCTAGAATTGAGGTGAAATATCCAATATACCTCCCGTTTACAAAGAAGTTTGAATCTGTCCCCCCCTCTAACCGGACACACAATCCTCTCAATACCCTGTATGGACAGGCTGGAAATGTTTTTGTCATGTACGTTGTTCCAGTGCCTGGCTACATTGGTATTGTGATTTTTGTCAATGTCGTACAGATGGTCACTGAGTCTGTCACGTAGTCTTCTAATGGTCCTACCAACATATTGGACATTGCAGATGTTGCAAGTAATTACATAAACCACAAACTTAGTGTTGCAGTTTATGTATTGCTTAATGTAAAAATTTCTGCCACTGGAGCATGACCGTATAACTTTACCAGCTCCCATTAGGGGGCAGTATCTGCACCCATTGGTGCCGCACTTGAAGGTGCCCACAAAGTCCAACCAAGTTGAAGAAGTGGGTTTGGACTCAAAGAGACTAGGTGAGAGAACCCCCCCCAATGTGGGGGCTCGACGACTGACCGTCTTAATACCCTTCGACAGAATGGATGTGTAAGACGCATCACTATACAGTACAGGCAAATATTTGATAATGATCTGCTTAATTTTGTAAAATTCCATACTGTAAGAGGTAGAAAAGATCGGAGCTGGCTCATTGTTCATGGAGTTGGGAGATCTAGATCTAGATCTCCTGTTGTCCAAAAGTGAGTCTCTTGGAATGGCATTAACCCTACGAAGGGCATTGTTGACCACAGTGGCAGAGTATCCCCTGTCTTTAAACCTATGAGCCATTTCAAGAGCTTCACTCGTAAAATCCACAGGTGAGGTGCAAAGTCTTTTCAGGCGAAGGAACTGCCCATAGGGGATACTATTAATAGTATGCGGAGGGTGAGATGAGTCAGCTCGTAGCAGAGCATTACCTGCAGTACTCTTTCTGAATAAACTTGTGGAAATAATACCATCAGCCCCAGTGAGTTTTAGATCTAAGAATTCAATGGTAGTAGGTTGTAGGTTACCTGTAAACCGAAGATTGAGCTCATTGTCATTGAGATAAACTAGCCACTCATCTAGATCTGCAGACTCGTCGGAAATGACGAGGAGCAGATCGTCGATGTAGCGACAGTAGATGACTGTATCTGAACGACGGGGGCTGGTACCCCCAAAGATGCGGGACTTTTCCCACCATCCCATGTACAAATTGGCCAGGGAAGGTGAGAACTTAGCCCCCATGGAAGCCCCGCACCTCTGGAGGTAGAAGACCCCGTCGAACATAAAGAAATTGTGCGTTAACAAATATTTAAGAGCCAAAACAATGAACTCCTGTAAGACTAATGAATAGTGACCCGACTCTTTCAAAAAGTGAGATACTGCCTGTAAACCTAGATCATGCGGGATGCTAGAGTAGAGACTGCATACATCGTAACTCATCCATCTGTAACCATGTTGCCATGGAACCCCCGACAATTTGCACAAAAGATGTTTGGTGTCTCTTAGGTAACCAGGAAGAACAGACACAAGTGGCTGCAGCCGGCCATCCACCCACTCACCGAGGCGCTCGTTGAGCGACCCGATGCCTGCCACAATCGGTCTACCAGTTAAGGGAACTAGTCCCTTGTGGATTTTTGGCAGATGGTGGAAGACCGGCATTATGGGATATGCTGGGATAAACATTTTACTATCAGCTTCAGAAAAAATGCCTGCGGCTACCCCCCTGTCTAGAAGAGAAACCAAGTCTTTTGTAAACTCCATAGTGGGATTACTTTTGAGACATGTGTAAGTGGATGTGTCAGATAATTGTCGGATGGCTTCTGATCTATAAAGGCAAGAGTCCATGACAACCACCGCCCCCCCCTTATCCGCATTTCGGATCACTACATCCTTATCAGAGCTCAAGGACATCAAAGCCTTTTTCTCGAGCTGTGTTAAGTTGGAGGAGTGTGGGACATTAAGGCAGCTGTGAGCCAGATGAGTCAGGTCTCTCTCCACTAACTTCTGATATAGATCGAGTTCACTGCCCCTGGACCCTAGTGGATAGAATCGAGATTGTAATTTGAAAGGTATAGAAATCAAATCATCCACAGGATCCACGGGGCAGGGGTCCGATTCAATGAGTAAATCAGTTAGGTCTTGAAGACCACAAACATCCTTAAACAGAATAGGAGAAGAGACCAACTCACCCAGCTCCAAGCTGCTTCCTGATGAACTGACTTCGTCTATAGGTGGCTTGAAAAAATGTTTCTTAAGGGTTAATTTTCTTGCAAATCTATTAACGTCCAATATGGTACCAAACAAGTTAAAATGGTTGGACGGACAAAAATTCAAGCCTTTCGATAGTAGATGGAGTTCATCTGGGTTTAAGTCTCTTTTAGAGATGTTGATAACGTTGTTGGTTATTTCCTTCTGTTTCCCCGTAAAGCGTATGGGGTGCGTTTAGCCTTTGGATCTCTTGCCTCCCCTTCTTGTCTTTTTATGATGGGTTTTCGCTTCTTTGTGTCCTTGGTTCCGTGAGGGTGTCCATTGGGTTGTATATCATCGTCCGACAACGGACTTGGTGTTAGTGCGGGACGGTCCGGAGATGATTCGGATCCGGATGTAACCAAAGTGTCATATGCGACATCGTGCTCGATGTCGGAAAAGCTCACCTTCTTTGCTCTATTCTTGCGAGGGCGTCTGGACTGAAAAGGAACATGCGTGCGTATATAAACTTTATTGCTCTCGTAGTCGGCACGGTCTCTCAGTTGCTTGCCCCTTTTTGTGTCGATGACGAATTTCTCAAGTTTATCCAATCTTTTATTTAATTTGCTGTCCAAATCGGCAAAATCTGGATGTGTTTGCAGCATGGTAAGATCTTTTTGAACCGCTGACATTTCGGTTTGCAATGAGCTAACTTGCTCAAGATTGGATTTGATGAGAATGCTCATTAAGGCAAAAGAGCAGGTGTTAAGGGTATCCGTCCACTCTTGTTGTAATGTCTCATTGGATAATATGGTGGTGGGGAATTTTTTAATTCGTAGTCCCCGGGGGATTTGCTGCATCGTGATGTAGTTGGAAAGGAAGTGAGTGTCCCAATACAGCTTAATTTCTTTTGCCATAGATTGTTCCAATAGTCGGAACATGGCCAAAAGTGAAGCCCCATTATCCTGGCTGGGTGCCGAGGCAGTGTAGGTTCCCAATCGGAACGGGTTCTCGGCCGAGGGTTGAAGGGTTCTGCTAAAAACCGAATCTGTGGCTGCATTTGAAGGTGCACTGTGTTCCATGAAGAGACTGGTGGTTCCAAAGTGTCAACACTAGGTTCCCGTTGACAGAGGCTCCCGAGCTGGTGAACAAGGATGCACAATCCAGAGTAGACACACAGACAGAATTCTCACCGCTCCAGGTGAGCCTCGTGATGATCAGGGGTTGTTGAACCACCAGGGTGCTGGCAATGCGGTAATAGCAAAAAAACAAAAGAACAAAAGCTGGACAGCCGCACTCCAAAATTTTCTTTAAAAGAGATGTCTTTATTTTCAACTGTGCATACAGTCACTGCAAGCCCACAAAAATCAGTATGGCCAACGTTTCGCACTGGCGTCAGTGCTTAGTCATGGCTAGCAAGGTTCACACTACAAATGAAATATATACACAAAACATACAATCATGTGATGAAAAGCCCTGCCTACAGCAGGGAGGAATCAATTAAGTTAATCAAGCAGTAAATCAAACGGCACTTTAAACAGCTGAAATATGGGTTAAACCTCCCTCAAGTGTGTCCCTTTGTAAAAAAGGGAGAAAGCGTGAAAAACACATATTGATTTGTGAAAAACCTGTGTATAAATGAAAATCAAAATGAAATGACAATGAAGATAAACAAATATATAAAAATAGAAATACCCATAAAATTACTTATAAAGTTTCTCAAAATCAGACCACAACATATATGTATAGGTATAGTCTCACTTAAAAAATAAGAAATAATTATAATAATAAAAAAATTCTCTATTATGTGTATACATGTACATATATATATATATAGAAGCGCTCTCACCCGTGGTCATTTAGTGACTCAAAAATGCATAAGTTATTGGAATAAATTAATTAGTGAAGCCAAAATAGACCTATTTTAGGGAATAAACTGTGAAATAGCAAAATCAAATAATAAATTGATGGGAGAATCGCTACATGAATGGACATTAAGTTAAAGTTCAATAGTGAGTAAGACCTTATAATGAATGAGTCAGTGAAAACAAAATCATATGGATATGATGTGCGTGAACATCATGCAGGTAATGACAACATCTGTTAAGGTGCCTTACCCAATAAATGTGATCGTGATGAACATGGTAACGGTTATTTTACCATTAGGTAGATGATGATCTAGTGCAAAAGTCTGAGGTCAAGTGTGGTAATGTGCAATCGATCTGTCTAAATATTTATCCATTCAGAGGTCTAATACATGAATGTAAGAGTATACATAATAAAGAAGCTGGTTATGCTCTAAAAGAGCAGACCAGCGACCATATACATATAAGTGTTGGGTTTTTTTTTTTTTTTTTATATATATATTTTTTTATTTATTATCCGGTTAAGGAACTGTGTGAGTGACCTCGCACAAGTAAAGAGTGTGAATAGACATCTCTATACGTTAAAAAGACATAATAGTCGCGAGGGCAAATGTAAATAAGAATACAAGCAAGTATGGATATGATCCTGCATGAAAGTCCGGTGTCAATCATCGATATTAAAAATAAAAATAAAAAGATTATTATACCGAACCGGACAATCAATTGGATCTTATAAGGAACGGGGCTAGCACATGAATAGAAAAGAAATTCAAACAGATAAATAAACAAGTGCGCAAAAAGCCCGAGAACCTGTGCAATGGTGTGGCACCTGGTTATATATGACAAGGGACAAGGGTCGACATAAGTCAAACTGTCTATAATGGTACCTCATCAGCCATACAATGAAACCAGTATAGCGTACTGCTCCTAAAACCCAGGGGAAAAATAAAGAAAAAGGAAACAAAGATTAAAGAGGTATAAAAACGCAAAATTGCGAATAGGTATATCTAAAATAGGTTTTTATATAGTATATGTATAATGAGGGACGAATACAATACCCATATGAATATGGGATGTGTAACATAGATTGTATAGAAATGTGTATGCTTCATAATGAAGCGCTAATTGAACCTAGGGGTGGGGGGGGGGATATATTATGAGAGGTAGATGAAAAATGATGCAGGATGCACTAATAATATTGGTGAAGGTGAAGCTGTGTAATGTGTCTCCAATTACAGTAGAAGAAGACTTGTATATGTTATCACCTCCAGATATGGCATCAATCCAACCGCTAATGCCTGATTAAAAATAATGTTTAATGCATAACCTGCATGTTCACCCGACAAAAAAAACCCCCCTCCCAAAACCCCCGTAGAGCCCTCGTACCCTGTATATTAACAGGCCACACGAGAACCCATATATTAATTTATGGTGTCTTGATAAAAATTATTACCAAGAGCCATATGGTGACCCGCCTGTTCGTGAATGAGATATGCAAAGTATGGACAGTGCAAAGGTGAGCAAAATTGCATAATTATGTAAATATGAATGTAGTCTCAAACTTAAATTGGGGAAGTTACACTGAAACCCGTATGGTAGCCCACCTGCCGAAATAAACAGCAGGTGAGCAGCAAGTGGGTAATGTAAATGAGTTTACCATTAACAACTTGGGTGTAAACCATAGGAACAAGTAATAGAGCCTCAACAAATCAAAAAAGACACTTTGTGTTCCCACAAGATGACAAGTATAATATTGGGTGTGGGAACATGGTTATGTACGTGTGATGATAAATACATTAGAAAAAGAGGACAAAAACAGTGAGTATGCCAAGCAGAGGGGAGGGGGGGGGGGAGAGAGATGTTACTCTCAATCATGGAAATGGGAAACATCCCAATCAAAGTTGAGGCCCCAAGGCTGTCTAGAATTGAGGTGAAATATCCAATATACCTCCCGTTTACAAAGAAGTTTGAATCTGTCCCCCCCTCTAACCGGACACACAATCCTCTCAATACCCTGTATGGACAGGCTGGAAATGTTTTTGTCATGTACGTTGTTCCAGTGCCTGGCTACATTGGTATTGTGATTTTTGTCAATGTCGTACAGATGGTCACTGAGTCTGTCACGTAGTCTTCTAATGGTCCTACCAACATATTGGACATTGCAGATGTTGCAAGTAATTACATAAACCACAAACTTAGTGTTGCAGTTTATGTATTGCTTAATGTAAAAATTTCTGCCACTGGAGCATGACCGTATAACTTTACCAGCTCCCATTAGGGGGCAGTATCTGCACCCATTGGTGCCGCACTTGAAGGTGCCCACAAAGTCCAACCAAGTTGAAGAAGTGGGTTTGGACTCAAAGAGACTAGGTGAGAGAACCCCCCCCAATGTGGGGGCTCGACGACTGACCGTCTTAATACCCTTCGACAGAATGGATGTGTAAGACGCATCACTATACAGTACAGGCAAATATTTGATAATGATCTGCTTAATTTTGTAAAATTCCATACTGTAAGAGGTAGAAAAGATCGGAGCTGGCTCATTGTTCATGGAGTTGGGAGATCTAGATCTAGATCTCCTGTTGTCCAAAAGTGAGTCTCTTGGAATGGCATTAACCCTACGAAGGGCATTGTTGACCACAGTGGCGGAGTATCCCCTGTCTTTAAACCTATGAGCCATTTCAAGAGCTTCACTCGTAAAATCCACAGGTGAGGTGCAAAGTTTTACATTAGAATTGCTGTTTAACTTGTAATGCTTAACTTGTAACACCAACGGCCACCACCAGATGGCGCCAGCTCACATCTGGTGGTAATAACTTGTAATACCAACGGCTCACCACCAGGTGGCGCCAGCTCACAAAAAAAAAATGTTTTTTTTTTTTTTTTTGCCCAACTTCCAAGCCAAGTCGCCAGGACACTATTTCTAGTCGCCATGGTGACCTGGCGACCGGGATTTGTCGAGCCCTGCATGAGAGGACTCCTAGAAGCATACCTCCCAACTTTTTGAGATGGGAATGAGGGACCTATTAGCAACAGTATGCAGGCATAGGACACACCCCCTACCACGCCCCCTTAAATGAGTTGTACAAAAAAAACAAGATTGGTTAAACACACAAGTGCTTTTTTTACCACTACTTTTCCTTTATATTTGTTTTTGGAATTTACAAATGTAGCAATTTAGAATTTGGATTAAAAGTTTAGTGCTGGAAAACACTTTTTGATAGCTAAAAAGTACATTTTATATACAACTATATGGATCAGACCAAAATGAGGAGGAATGAGGGACATTGCTCCAAATCAGGGACAGTCCCTCGAAATCAGGGACAGTTGGGAGCTATGCTAGAAGGGTTGTATGCCCTCAGCTAGAGGTGAGAAGAAGCAGGTGGAAGTCAGTCCTAGATCCTTGGTGGCCAAGAAGAGTGTGGTTTACAGTGGCAGAGCCAATTCCTTCCCCATGCAGGAATCTGCGAGTAGTTGTCAGGTTTGGGGCCATTACTGAGCCCCCAGAATGAGTCTCCCTGGACAGCTCTGCCTGTAGTGATGCTGTAGGAGGAGACACTGCCATGGTGTCACTCAGAGCATCACAGGGTACACTTACTCTGCCCCATTGGCTTCCCCCTCCAGGAGCTCCTCTCCTGACCCGCCCTTCCTACTTCCCTACAGTCCTGCATCTTCCCTAACACACTCTTCACAGTCCCGCCCCTCTCCTCCTTTAACCCGCCCTAACAGCACCACCCCTCGAAACCCCTGGTCTCATGCTCACACAAGGCACAGTGACATCTGCCTGCCGGCCGCCTGGTTTTACCAGGAATGTCGTCTGTTCTGCGATGCCTGTTCAGTGTTTCCCGTTGCGCCTGGCTGCCCCCCCCCCCCCAACGCTATGCCACTGAGGCTTACAAATGCCCAGGCGCCAGGATGCAATTTCTGATCGCCATGGTAACCTGGCGCCTGGGATATGTCGAGCCCCTATAGACGCTATAACTTTCACACAAATAAATATTTACTTGTTGGGAATTTTGTTTCTACCAAAGATTACGTTTGGACCTAAATTTATTTTATTTTTTAAAACATTTTTTCATTTTAATAGAGCAAAAAAAAAAACCCCAGTGGTGATTAAACACCACCAAAACATAGCTCAATTTGTGTGAAAAATTATAAAACTTTACGTACAGCGCTGCATGACCGTGCAATTGCAAGTTAAAGTAGCACAGTGCTGAATAGGAAAAATTTGCTCTAGTCAAAAAGGGGAAAAATCCTTCCGATGGTCATCAGGTGGTTAAAGTTTGGTGATCAATAATGACTCCTTTATTGTAATAGTGATTTATCCCTTCCTGAGACCTCTATGCCTGGTCTGAATGTAGCAGACAATCACTGCAGATAGATAGCTGAAATCACCAAACACTTGGCATCAGTAAATATCTTTATTGCATGCAGAAGCATGGAGACAAACAATATGATGCGGTAGATGTTGGCACTGCTGCAGTGTTTGATAATCAAAAGGAATATTTGCTTTGCAAGCCTCAGGCCCCGTACACACGACAGAGGAACTCGACGTGCTTGGCACGTCGAGTTCCTCGTCGAGTTTTGGGATGAAGCCGCCGAGGAGCTCGGCGGGCCGCCTTCTCCCATAGAACAACGAGAACAACGAGAAAATAGAGAACATGTTCTCTATTTTCTCGTCGAGTTCCTCGGCGGCTCCATCGAGCCAAAACTGTACAGACGACAGAGTTTCTCGGCAGAATCCGGGTTTTGACCGAGTTTCTCGGTGAATTCTGCCGAGAAACTCTGTCGTGTGTACGAGGCCTCAGTGTGTCCTGCAGGAACAATACAGGAACTCGCCGTGAGGAAGGATGTTGCATCATATAAGAGGAGGATACAGACAATTGAATGTAATTAAAAAAATGACCACAGGTTGGCAGCACAACCATAAATAATTAACAAAATGAAATGGCATAAGGTCCAAACATAGAGTAGATGATGTAATTGCAATGCCCATATAACTTCTGGCAGCAGCATTAAAGTGATTGTAAACCTTTGTTTTTGTTTTTTTAAATAACAGACATCATACTTGACTCCACTGTGCAGTTCGTTTTGCACAGTGTGGTCACGAACCTCGTCTGTTGGAATCCCCCCGACGGGGCTCGCGGCTCTTCCTCACATCGGTAAACCCCCTGGGAGAAGTGCTCTCCCTGAGGGTTTCCTTACGGGCGCACTCCTGAGTCCAGCATTTGCGTGCATAGATACAGAATGCCGAACTCGGCCCAGCGCCCGCGTCAATGGATTTGATTGACTGACGGCAGCGGGAGCCAATGGCTGCGCTGCTATCAATATATCCAATCAAGAGCCGAAAACTCTGGGCAGAGAGGAAGAGTGCGTCTCCGACGAGGGGACGAACAGGCTCAGGTGAGTAAAACGGGGGCTGGGGGGGGGGGGCGGTCAGTGTCAGAAGATTTTTCACCTTAATGCATCCTAAAACACGATGGTTTACAACCCCTTTAAGGGTCATAGACAAAAAATACCAGGTTTGCACCAACAGAAATAAAAGCCTTGAACATTTTATAGAGTCATAAGTGGTACACTATGTGGGTATGGCTTGAAAAGACATGTGATGTTGAAAAGACAGGCATTTTTATACTGGATAAGAGCAGATGGCACAAATCATTTTTAGGATGCAATAGTAATGATGCTGTGCAGTTTCCATTTAGACATAGTAAACAATTGTCCACAGTTTTATTCTTCTTTAGATTGGTCCCACTCTTTTATGCAAGTAGGGGATAAGTTTTTCTACTCTATTTTTTAAAGAAGGCAAACTAAAATATATTGAACACTTTTGTTAGATAATTTAAGTTGAGTGTTAAAAATGAAAAATGACTGCAGAGCAGAAAACCTTATACCTTCAGTTAAAATAATAAATATATTGCGCTAAACCACAAACAAAATTTTAGGCAGCCAACACAACAAAGGATAATTGTGAAAATAAGTGAACAAATAAAATGTGGCGCCAATGGAGGAACCACCTATATGGCGGATCTACTGTGACAAGAATAGTCCCAAACCTTGGGTAGCAATGCTCTTCCAAAGTTGGACCCCACACACTGTGGGTGGGTACAGTGGCTGTAGTATAATAACCTGTGTGTGCTATGGATAAGTGCAGTGGCCAGCATATGTCCACAGCAGCTATAAGCGATAGCAGCCAGTGAAAATCAATATAAGTGATAGAGTGAATCAACACCATAAACCAAATGTCATGAATATGCATCAAGCCTGTCTGCCTACCTGATCTCCATGTGTTCATTAGAGGCAGATCCTGCTCTGGTTCCCCTTTTTATCACTTCCTCTTCCTGTATGGCTCCACCCTAGTCCATCCCAGGAAGCCTATATTAACCGTTGCTCTACAGGTCTGCAGTGCTGTTCAACAGTGTTCCTATGCTTACTTCCTGTCTGCAGTGTATTGCTAGTTCCTGGTTGCAGAGTGCTACGATCATCTTCCGTGTACCGTTTTGGCTTGTCCCCGACTTCCCTGTCTGCCTGTGCCCCTGACTATTTGCATGTTCCATGGTTATCCTTGTCTGCCTGTTGCCCTGACCTCGGCCTGTCCATCACCACTGTTTGTCCTGCTGGCTGCCTCCCCCTTCTCCCTGCGGAGTGTGACTTGAGGAATCTCGGGGATGCGACCTGGACCCAGTAGCGGCCAAGACCATCCTTACCATCAAAGGCTCTGGTGAATACAATACTGGGTCTTAGACTCCGCGCCCTGGGTGATCTTAGGTTCACGCTTCGTCTCTGCTAGCAGTAGTCGGCCATAGGATTCACCACCCTGTGGTGCATCCCTGACCCCTACGGGGTGCACTTGTCACCTGGCCACAGGTGACCTGACAGTTTGAACAGCCATGAATCCGGCCGACATGCCGCTCCCCGCAGATGATCCATTACAGGGCATTGTTCGCAGACTCGAGACGCATGAAGCTAATCAGGATCAGGTGATGCGTTTCCTTCAGGATCTGGCTTCCCGCTTTGATCAGCTTCAGACCTCGCTGGGAACCCCGAATCCGCAACCCCAAGTACAATCAGCAGCTGCACCTGTTGCACCAGTCGCAGAGTCGCATTCACTGAAGTTATCACCTCCAATCCGTTTTTCTGGAGACTCCAAAGCCTGCAGGGGATTCCTTAGCCAATGCACTATTCATTTTGAGCTCCTGCCCCAGTACTTCTTGTCTGATCGGGCCAAGATAGCCTATATCATTTCTCTCCTCTCCGGGGAGGCCTTAGCCTGGGCTGCCCCTCTGTGGGAATTGAATGATCCAGTGGTTTCTAGCCTGCCTGTTTTCTTGAAACTTTTTCGGAATATCTTTGAAGAACCGGCTCGTGTCTCTTCAGCAGCCAGCGCCCTTTTACGTCTCCGCCAAGAATCCCGTTCAGTGGGACAATATTCTCTGCAGTTCCGTATCCACTCAGCTGAACTGAGCTGGAACAATGAGGCCTTAGTCGCAACCTTTTTGCATGGCCTATCTGATAGAGTGAAGGATGAACTAGCAGGAAGAACCATCCCCACTGATCTGGACGGAGTGATCTCCTTGTGTAATCAGATCGATATTCGCTTTCAGGAAAGGACCCTAGAAAAGCGACGCCAACATTCCTTGGCCCTTAGTCAGCCTGAGCTCCCCTCTCTTCGACCCGTGGAGCATCCCTTGCCAACTGAGGAACCCATGCAGCTGGGTCGGACCAGGCTATCCCCTGAGGAACGTACCAGGCGCATAACTCTAGGCCTGTGTCTATACTGTGGGGGCAAAAGTCATTTTCGTGACACTTGCCCTCTTCGCCCCGAGAAACGCTCGGGTTCAATACATCTGGAAGGTGGAGTATTGGATCCAGAAATATCTCCTTCACCTTCTCGTCTTTTTCTTCCTGTGTCCCTTCATTTTGGTGCTTCTTCTCATTCGGTCTCGGCATATCTGGATTCCGGAGCCGCTGGCAATTTCATAGACTGGGAAATCGCATCGTCCATGAGACTTACCCTTTTGCCCCTCACCACACCATTGGTGGTCTCGGCGATTGATGGCACTGTTCTCCCGGGGGGTCCTATTCGCTTCCAGACAGTCCCTGTTAAGATGTCAGTAGGCACACTTCACCATGAGTGGATATCCTTCCTTGTTCTACCTAAGACCTCAGCTCCTATCATTTTGGGTCTTCCTTGGTTAAGACTCCATTCTCCTCACATTGACTGGACTGCCGGACAGATCCTGGCTTGGGGTCCCTCCTGTTCCACGTCTTGCCTACCCAAGGTTGCCCCAAAAGAGAAACTTCCTGTTGCCACCATTCCAGAATCTTTTGCTCGTCCCACCACATGTCGTGATGTCCGGAATGTGTCCTGCAATAGTCAGGCTGATGCACTTTCTAGCCAATGTAGCACTCTGGATGAGGAGCCCGTCTGTGAACCTGAGCCGATCATTCACTCCAGTTTACCGTTGACTGTCCCTAAAACGCACAGCCAGGCTAACTTGTCTGCGAGTTCTGCTGTCACTACGCCTTGTGATGCGATTCGGGTAATCGCTACACCTGAATATGCTATTCAATCGGCCTCTGCATCAGCTATGCCAGGTCAGCCCATGCCCAGTGAGCCTCCTACCTTTTCTTGTTCAGGCCCTCTTGCAACCTGTCTAAGGGGCTCAATCCATCCTTTGGATAGATTGCCATCGTCGGCCAAATGGGGTTTTCTACCTTGTTTTCAGGGCTCTCTGCATTCTGCTGGTTTCCCTGCTATCCAGCTTGACTCCTGTGCCCTGTCACCTTCTAACCAACCTGACTTCAGGGTTCCTCTGACCTCTGCCCAGTCTGATGGTCCTGTGCTTAATCCCCAGTTCATCTTTAAGGGTCTGCTTGATCCTCCTCGGATTCCTGTTGACCCTCTCATGCCCTTACTTATTCCTAAAAGGCCTTTGGTCCTCAATAAATCCTCTCCTCCTGTCCCTACTTCGGTTCTGGTCAATGAGGATACTCAAGTTCTGGATTCTCGTCTCCGCAGAGGCGTTCTT
This sequence comes from Rana temporaria, assembly GCF_905171775.1. Classification (NCBI taxonomy): domain Eukaryota; kingdom Metazoa; phylum Chordata; class Amphibia; order Anura; family Ranidae; genus Rana; species Rana temporaria. The sequence continues at coordinate 117,541,770 of NC_053493.1, read as the reverse complement.
CAGTACCTTGTGCTTTGGAGAGGATTTGGTCCTGAGGAAGCGTCTTGGATTTCTGCATCTGAGATCTTTGCGCCCCATTTGTCAAAGAGGTTTCTTCTGGGATTCCCCTTTAGCCCTGGCTCCAGGCTGGGGAGGGGGAGGGGCCTTAAGAGGGAGGGTACTGTCATGAATATGCATCAAGCCTGTCTGCCTACCTGATCTCCATGTGTTCATTAGAGGCAGATCCTGCTCTGGTTCCCCTTTTTATCACTTCCTCTTCCTGTATGGCTCCACCCTAGTCCATCCCAGGAAGCCTATATTAACCGTTGCTCTACAGGTCTGCAGTGCTGTTCAACAGTGTTCCTATGCTTACTTCCTGTCTGCAGTGTATTGCTAGTTCCTGGTTGCAGAGTGCTACGATCATCTTCCGTGTACCGTTTTGGCTTGTCCCCGACTTCCCTGTCTGCCTGTGCCCCTGACTATTTGCATGTTCCATGGTTATCCTTGTCTGCCTGTTGCCCTGACCTCGGCCTGTCCATCACCACTGTTTGTCCTGCTGGCTGCCTCCCCCTTCTCCCTGCGGAGTGTGACTTGAGGAATCTCGGGGATGCGACCTGGACCCAGTAGCGGCCAAGACCATCCTTACCATCAAAGGCTCTGGTGAATACAATACTGGGTCTTAGACTCCGCGCCCTGGGTGATCTTAGGTTCACGCTTCGTCTCTGCTAGCAGTAGTCGGCCATAGGATTCACCACCCTGTGGTGCATCCCTGACCCCTACGGGGTGCACTTGTCACCTGGCCACAGGTGACCTGACACCAAATAAGTGATTGAATAAATCAGGTGCCCTGGAAAGGGACAGCTAAGGCGATCCCAATCTGTCACTATATAACAAGGTGCGTGATAGTGCTTCCCCAATGGTGACTACTCCTCACTACAGTAATGGGAATATGTCAGCCACAATCATAGGGGCCATAACACATTTACCCAAATATAGCTGGTAGATTAATAAGTGAATAGTCCTAAAAAGCCGTTTAGGTGACAGAATTGGTATAAACAATCATGTGTAACCAATGATAAACCTTATACACACTTGAAATATAAAATATGAAATTGGCAACCCCAGCTATGAATTGCTGTTGTAAAGTCCCACTCAAGATGAAAAATATATCATAAGTCCATACACCATGGCGATGAATGATATGAATATGATTTCCCCTTCTGATGGACTTGAATCAGATGTATACTTCAAGGAGCAATCCCCAAACACTTGGAAATAGGTTTAAATGAGGTACTCTTACCGGATGGAGTGGACCCGCAACGCACCATACGGTTGGGGGGTCTTAAGGGCTTGTATGGGCCGATCGCCCTCTCTGGTTACCGTCTGGATAGCGCCGTCTGGATGGTTGTCCTAGGTGTGATAGATGTCCAATGTGCACGAAGTACACTTGTAGCCCGTTATTCCAATCCGGTATACGAGCATGCACCGTAACAGTACCATTCAATCAATACCAAAATGGGGAAGAAGGAGGAAAGGAAAAAAACTCCTCATAGTGTAAAAATGTAAAAAAAAAAAAAAAAAAAAACACTTTAAAAAAAATCACACTGGTGACAGGAAAATCCAAAGTCTTAAAAACACACGTGAGAATTTCAACACACAGCGACTCTCCACCTTGATGGATGGACAGGAGTAATCCAATGGTGTGCAGTGGAAAGAGTGGTAGGACCAGCGTACCCGACCGGTTTCGTCTAATAGAGACTTCAACAGGGTAGTACAGCTGGACCCCACCTTTCCCTTTCACTTAAATACCCTATACACCCACCTGTATAAGACCCTGTTTCCTCCGCCGGGAGGGGGCGGCATGCGTGCCAATTGCAGATGGCTTCCGGGAATCTGCGTTCCACATGTCAGAAGTACATGGGCGGGGTTGATAATTCAAACCCTATAGGTTGCTCCGGGTCCCGACCCACCAAAGGGTGGTAGCCGTCTCTCCCCCTTTCTCATCCCTCCAATGAGGGAGAGGTGACGAGCGCTGTACGTCCAGCTTACCAGCCCCGCCTTGCTCAGCACGGCGGGCGTCATACGCTCGTGCGCTCCACCATGCGCTCCACGCACCGCTCTCCCACGTAATGCACGTCCGACCAACACGGCGTGGGTGTCACGTGGTGCGGAAGTGCACTGGCGTCATGCGTTTCACTCGCTGGCGACTTGCGCTCCACAGGGCTCATTGAACGTCGTAGGGACACTGGAAAACAAACCAATATCATATCAAATAACAATAGCCCTCGCAGTGGTCCTAAGTGGGCATCTTATGGGAATTTATATAAATCACTGCCAATACCTCCTATAATGAAACCCATAGGCCATCCTGACCAGGTGTTTCAAACAGATCATCGGGAAGGCAGGGATGTAAAGAAATAGAGAAACTCGGTCTCACAGGTGGGTATTAATCGGGTAGACATAAAAAAAACACATTTAAATCCTAAAACAGAAAATGAAAAAAGGCATGTCAAAATTACATATCAAAAGCATCAAGAATATATTACCAACCCAGATGGCTCATATTAAGATTGGTTAAGGAAGGCATTCCCATACATCGTTTAGGCCATAAGGTACATAGCTTTTTAGTTGATATATCCAGAATACCTCCAATTTGGATACCCCTCTAACATTGGGTTCTCCTCTCCAATGGGGGACAAATTTATCAATAATTTAAAACTGGTGCCCTCCAGTTTTTTGTTGTGTCATTCCAGATAGTGCCTGGGCACCGTGTGATTGGTGCGACCTTTTTTAATACTAGTGACGTGTTCACCTACCCTTGTGGAAAAGCTCTGTATGGTACGACCAAAGTACTGTTTTCCACAAGGGCAGGTGATAAGGTAAACAATGTACTTGGTGGCGCATGTGAAGAAGTGCTTCATAGGAAATTCCACTCCTGTACAGGTGGCTCTGAAACAAATAGTCTTCTTCCTTCCGCACACATTGTTTAAGCAAACTATGCACCTCCTACAGGGATGAAATCCCTTAGAGAGGGGGAAAAGGGAAGGCTTAATTGGAGGATCTGAAATGTTGGGGGCAATTTGGTTTTTGAGTGACGTGGCACCTCTATAAATCACCCCAGCATTGGTTGGAAGCGAGGATCCCAGAACTCGATCACTTTTCAGAACTTTCCAATGCTTCACAATGATCTCTTTGATTTGTCTATATTGGGTAGAAAAGGTGGTAAAGTAGGAGTTTTTGAATCCTGATTCTTGGGCCTTTTTTTGCCATTCAGTTGTTAGTGTAGTTCGATCGATCATAGTGATCCTATCAATCTCCCTATCTACATCCTGGCTGGAATACCCTTTATCCAGAAATCTATTTTTTAAGACCTGGACCTGAAAATCTGTGATATTCGAACAGTTGCGCCTGATACGCAGCAACTGGCTGCGAGGTACAGAGTTTAACCAGGCAGGATGATGGCAACTATCGATCGGAATGTATCCATTCTGATCTGTACTTTTAAAATAGGTCTTGGTCACCAACTGGCTGTCCTGAACCAAGATCTCCAAGTCCAAGAAATGGATACCTTCAGAATTCAACTGCCTTTTGAAAGTGTGTATATAAACTATTTTACTCACCCTAATGCTGCGTACACACGCTCAGAATTTCCGACAACAAATGTTCGATGGGAGCTTTTGGTCGGAAATTCCGACCGTGTGTTGGCCCCATCTGACATTTTCTGTCGGAATTTGTGACAACAAAAATTTGAGAGCTGGTTCTCAAATTTTCCGACAACAAAATCCATGCTCTGAATCAAGTACGGGACGGGAGCGCTCGGTCTGGTAAAACTAGCGTTCCTAATGGAGATAGCACATTCGTCTCGCTGTAACGGACTAAAAAGCATGAGGCTGAAAAGCGTGAATCGTCTCTCACCAAACTTCAACTAACACGACTGGTATTGAATTTATTTTTCCTAGTGCCGTCGTACGTGTTGTACGTCACCGCGTTCTTGACGTTTGGAATTTCCGACAATATTTGTGTGTATGCAAGACAAGTTTGAGCCAACATCCATCGGAAATGTATCCACGGTTTTGTTGTCCGAATGTCCGATCGTCTGTACGCGGCATAAGAGTGAGCTTATTGTCCACACCAGTAGACAATTTAAACTCATATAGCAAAATTATTATTGCAGCAATTGTTCCCACTGTAGTGTTAAGGTAAAATGTCACCAAGCCAATACTCTGAAAATCTGTAAAGAGCTCATCTGGTTTGTACTCATTACCAATCTCTATGAGATCCCAGACTACATAGAAGTGAGTATTAACTACTTCAAGACCGCAATATGTGTAATGTAATATATATATGTGTGTGTGTGTGTGTGTGTGTGTATATATATATATATATATATATATATATATATATATACACCAGGGCTGGACAAATCCCGGGCGCCAGGTCGCCATGGCGACTAGAAATAGGGTCCTGGCGACTTGGCTTGGAAGGGGGGCAAAAAAAAAATATTTTTTTTTTGTGAGCTGGCGCCATCTGGTGGTGAGCCGTTGGTATTACAAGTTATTATCACCAGATGTGAGCTGGCGCCATCTGGTGGTGGCCATTGGTATTACAAGTTAAGCATTACAAGTTAAACAGCAATTCTAATGTTATTTTTCACTAATTTCACTGCCATCTTCTTCCCTCTATTTAGAACTCCCAAACATTATATATATTTTTTATCCTAACACCCTAGAGAATAAAATGGCGATCGTTGCAATACTTTCTGTCACGCCGTATTTGCACAGCGGTCTAACAAGCGCACTTTTTTTGTGAAAAAAAATACACTTTTTTTAATTAAAAAATAAAACAGTAAAGTTATCCCCATTTTTTTTTTTATATTATGAAAGATAATGTTACGCCGAGTAAATTCATACCTAACATGTCACGCTTCAAAATTGCGTCCGCTTGTGGAATGCCGACAAACTTTTACCCTTTAAAATCTCCATAGGCAACGTTTAAAAAAATCTACAGGTTGCATGTTTTGAGTTAGAGGAGGTCTAGGGCTAGAATTATTGCTCTCGCTCTACCAATCGCGGCGATACCTCACATGTGTGGTTTGAACACCGTTTACATATTGGGGCGCTGCTCACGTATGTGTTCGCTTCTGCGCGCAAGCTCGTTGGGACGGGGCGCGTTTTCTGGCTCCTAACTTTTTTACCTGGCTCCTAGATTCCAAGCAAATTTGTCAACCCCTGCACCACACACACAATACAATCATCAGGGGAGTAATTTTTTTTTTTTTTATATTCAAGCATAGTGAAATAACTAAAATAAGCCCTGGTAGTCTGGAACAAGTATCATGCCTTCATTTCACTTTAAATTAGAGTTACCGGTACATGTAGAGCAGGGATATGCAATTGGCGGACCTCCAGCTGTTGAAAAACTACAAGTCCCATGAGGCATTGCAAGACTCTAACAGCCACAAGCATGACACCCAGAGGCAGAGGCATGATGGGACTTGTAGTTTTGGAGGTCCGCTAATTGCATATCCCTGATGTAGAGTATATTATACAGATTGGGTTGTTTAATGCAGAATTTTGCTAAATGAGTAATCCCTAAACTGAATTATGCTTGTTCTCCTTTTTAGATGATTTTAAGCCAGCCTCAATTGATACCTCCTGTGAGGGAGAACTTCAAGTCGGCAAAGGTGATGAAGTCACCATAACGTTACCACATATCCCAGTAAGTCATAGTTTCCGTCTAATTTAAATGTTGTATATTTTTTCTTAATCAGCAATATTAGAAGAAACTGTTAACTTTAAAGATAATTTTTACCTGCGAGTGGGTGAGGCTGGTAGGTGTTTGAGTGACCATGGTTTTTCATCGCTCATTCTGTTTACAACAAAGGCCATGTTCAATGTGATCTTAAAAAACATGATATAGTTACAGTATACAGGTTATTATGAAAAGGAACTACATCAATCAAAAAAGCCAGTGGAGGGCTGTCCATAGGGGGGCACACAGGTGCCACCCCCACCTATGCATCCGGCCCCCAATCAACATGCAGGGCGCCGGATGCATGGATTTCAATAGGGTTTTTTTTTTTTGTTTTTTTAGAAGAACACGATTGGAGCTTGAGGCTCTAATTGGCTTGAAAAAAGAGTAGACTTGTGTGACATTAGCAAATTAATATTCGCTAATGTTTTCCTGTTTCTGAGTCCGAAGACCCTATTGGCCAGCAGGAGAAAACAGAGAGGGGACACGGAGGAGATGGAGGGGGGGAAGCCGCCGCCGGCAGGCATCCTCCAACATGTCAGTCTGGGGGCAGAGTTTGGAGTCAGCAAGCCCAGCACAGCATCCGGCTCCAGGGATGAGGAACTGAACGGGAAAAGAGAGCCCAGAGCCTGCACAGTAACGCCTTCTTTGAATGTAAGTTATTCACATGTCTCATTCCATCACATGTCCCAAAAATGTTAGGATTATTTTTCAATCAAGTTAAGTGGGTGGAGCCCTGCAAATATTTGCTTAATACCTCATTGGCCAAATGCACATACAGAACTGCTGGTGTATAGCGTAAAAATAGCTTAATATTTTAGAGCCATTCATTCCAAACTGCATACAGGCAGCATGACAATATAACCATTTGCCCAGGTTCACACTGGGTACGATTTGGTACGATTTGAGATGCGATTTCACATGTCAAATCGCATCTCAAATCGGCGGCAATTGTCGGCAATGGCACTGTCCTAATTGGTGCGGCGCTGCACCGATTTCAAAAAGTAGTTCTTGTACTACTTTTTGCGATTTCGGGCCGCGATTTACATTGAACACTGCACAGATGTCTCTTAAATCGCGGCCGAAATCGAGGCAAAATCGCAGCCGCGAAATCACGGTAAAATCGCGATTTTACAGAGATTTGGAATTCGCAGCAGTGTGAACCTAGCCTTTAAGTTTTATGTGATGGAATGAAACATGTGAATATTTTCCAGTTATATTGTCTTGTTGAGTCCAAGTCCAAGTGCACTGATGATGGCCAAATGGCATAAAACTTTAAGTTTTAAATAATTTAAGTGGTAAATAATGAAAGCTTGAACCAGGAACTTCAGAAAAAATGGTTTTAATGAAATCTCCAGCTGGGAACAAACAAAAGACTTGTGTAAAGAATAAGTTCCTTATATACTATATGGATAACATTAGACGAGTCTCTCTCTCTCTCTCTCATCACCGCTGATCGGCTGATGGGAGAGAGAGAGACTTGGGCAGAGGCAAGTGACAACATGACATGTCAGTGTGGTATTTTCGTGGGGGGGGGCAGTTGCCCTGTTGCCCCCCCCCCCCCCCCCCGGATCCGCCCCTGGATGTATGTGATAAAAAAAGAAACTGGGTGTTTTATTAAATTCTCTTCTTTGTTTCAGGGCTCAACACCTCCTATGACTGTCTTCAAAGGGAATAAGAGGCCCTACCAGAAGGACTGTGTGCTTATAATAAACCATGACACTGGAGAATATGTCCTGGAAAAACTAAGCAGCAGCATACAAGTCAAGAAGACTAGGTACAACAAAGGAATCCGCATGTTTATCTTATAGAAAAATGCAGAAGACAAAGTTCCCTTTAGTCACATCAATGAGAGCTGAATCTAGATCAGTTGCTATGGGTTACTGCACTTTTTCCTACTCATATAACCTTTATTGTGTCTATAGATCTCATTCTTATGCATTGCCTGGGTTGTTTTAATTGCTGAGAGAATGTACTGCACTCTAAAAAAAGTCTATTTGCTCTGGTTTCTCTTTGCTACACTTTGTAGTGCACCTTCTGTGCCTTCATTTTGTTTAAAGCCCAACTCCAGGCAAATAAAAATGTATCCTTTGCAGTGAGGCTGTGCTCATACTGCAAGGGTTAATAGCTCATTTCATCTAGGGGCAAGGAAAAAACGTTTTACTTACCTAATCCTCTGCTCCCTTGGCAGGCCTTCCCCTATGATCTGGCTGTGGACTGTCCCTCTGCATCCTCCAGAGCAGGGCTATGAACCCTGCTCTGGTCTTGATAATGCCAGGACCCTAAATTGCAGGGGTACAGAAGCTACAGGGATCTCTATGAAGGGAGGGGTGGAGGATTGGGTAAATATATCTCCTTTTATTGTTCCCCCTAGGCATAAACTAGCAATTAACCTTTGCAGTGCAGGCACAGCCCCACTGCAAGGGATAATTATTTTTCTATTTGCCCAGAGTTGAGCTTTAACCACTTAAGCCCCGGACCAATATGCTGGCTAAAGACCCAAGGTGTTTTTACAGTTCGGGACTGCGTCGCTTTAACAGACAATTGCGCGGTCGTGCGACGTGGCTCCCAAACAAAATTGGCGTCCTTTTTTCCCCACAAATAGAGCTTTCTTTTGGTGGTATTTGATCACCTCGGCGGTTTTTATTTTTTGCGCTATAAACAAAAATAGAGGGACAATTTTGAAAAAAATGCAATATTTTTTACTTTTTGCTATAATAAATATCCCCCAAAAACATATATAATTTTTTTTTTTTCCTCAGTTTAGGCCGATACGTATTCTTCTACCTATTTTTGGTAAAAAAAAATCGCAATAATCGTTTATCGGTTGGTTTGCGCAAAATTTATAGCGTTTACAAAATAGGGGATAGTTTTATTGCATTTTTTTTTTTTACTACTAATGGCGGCGATCAGCGATTTTTTTCGTGACTGCGACATTATGGCGGACACTTCGGACAATTTTGACACATTTTTGGGACCATTTTCACAGCAAAAAATGCATTTAAATTGCATTCTTTATTGTGAAAATGACAGTTGCAGTTTGGGAGTTAACCACATGGGGCGCTGTAGGAGTTAGGGTTCACTGTGTGAGTGTTTACAACTGTAGGGGGGTGTGGCTGTAGGTGTGATGTCATCGATCGTGTCTCCCCTATAAAGGGAATGACGCAATCGATACGCCGCCACAGTGAAGCACGGGGAAGCCGTGTTTACACACGGCTCTCCCCGTTCTTCAGCTCCGGGGACCCACGGCTGGGTACAAGTACAGGACGTATATATACGTGCTTGTGCCCAGCCGTGCCATTCTGCCGACGTATATGTGCAGGAGGCGGTCCTTAAGTGGTTAAAGTAGAACTAAAGCCAAAACATTTTTTCTTAGGTAGAATTGAGAAGTGCTAGGGCAGGCATGTCAAACTAGTGTTTTATGGGCCACCAACTACATTGTCGGTCCTGCCTTATGCCCTGGTTTAGGTATGCAGTTGTTCTCTAATTGATGAGCTACACTTCCTTACATGCAGTATCTCACAAAAGTGAGTACACCCCTCACATTTTTGTAAATATTTTAGTATATCTTTTCATGTGACAACACTGAAGAAATGACACTTTGTTACAATGTAAAGTCGTGAGTGTATAGCTTGTATAACAGTGTAAATTTGCTGTCCCCTCAAAATAACTCAACACACAACCATTAATGTCTAAACCGCTGGCAACAAAAGTGAGCACACCGCTAATTGAAAATGTCCAAATTGGGCACAATTAACCATTTTCCCTCCCAGTGTCATGTGACTCATTAGTGTTACACGGTCTCAGTTGGGAATGGGGAGCAGGTGTGTTAAATTTGATGTTATCACTATAACTCTCTCATACTTCTCACTGAAAGTTCAACATGGCACCTCATGGCAAAGAACTCTCTGAAGATCTGAAAAAAAGAATTGTTGCTCTACGTAAAGATGGCCTAGGTTATAAGAAGATTGCCAAGACCCTGAAACTGAGCTGCAGCACGGTGGTCAAGACCATATGGCGGTTTAACAGGACAGGTTCCACTCAGAACAGGCCTTGCCATGGTCGACCAAAGAAGTTGAGTGCATATGCTCAGCTTCATATCCAGAGGTTGTCTTTGGGAAATAGACGCCTAAAAATGATGCAGAAAGCCTGCAAACAATTTGCTGAAAACAACTAAGGACATGGAATACTGGAACCATGTCCTGTGGTCTGATGAGACCAAGATAAACCTATTTGGTTCAGATGGTGTCAAGCTTGTGTGATGGCAACCAGGTGAGGAGTACAAAGACAAGTGTGTCTTGCCTACAGTCAAGCATGGTGGTGGGAGTGTCATGGTCTGGTGCTGCATGAGCGCTGCCTGCACTGGGGAGCTACAGTTCATTGAGGGAACCATAAATGCCAACATGAACTGCGACATACTGAAGCAGAGCATGACCCACTCCCTTCGGAGACTGGGCCGCAGGGCAGTATTCCAACATAACGATCCCAAACACACCTCCAAGATGACCACTGCCTTGCTAAAGAAGCTGAGAGTAAAGATGATGGACTGGCCAAGCATGTCTCCAGACCTAAAACCTATTAAGCATCTGTGGGGCATCCTCAAGTTGAAGGTGGAGGAGCGCAAGGTCTCTAACATCCACCAGCTCTGTGATGTCATGGAGGAGTGGAAAAGGTCTCCAGTGGCAACCTGTGAAGCTCTGGTGATCTCCATGCCCAAGGGGGTTAAGGCAGTGCTGGAAAGAATGGTGGCCACACAAAATATTGACACTTTGGGCCCAATATGGACATTTTCACTTAGGGGTGTACTCACTTTTGTTGTCCAGCAGTTTAGACATTAATGGCTGTGTGTTGAGTTATTTTGAGGGGACAGCAAAGTTACACTGTTATACAAGCTGTACACTCACTACTTTACATTGTAGCAAAGTGTAATTTCTTCAGTGTTGTCACGTGAAAAGGTATACTAAAATATTTACAAAATAATGTGAGGGGTGTACTCACTTTTGTAAGATGCTGTAATTTTTTTTAACCCATGCTGGCGCGTTCCTAAGCCGGGCTGTGTGTGTACAGACACTCCCCGTAAAAATACGTTTTATATGGAGTTTTTTTTACCTTAATGCATTTTCCTTAATGTGGGGGGGATTGCATTAAGGTTAAAAAAAAAAACACTATGGGCCAGATTCACAGTAGAAATACGCCGGCTTTTCAAATTTGCTGCGTCGTATCTTTAGTTTGAATTCTAAAAACAAAATACGACGGCTTTAGGCTTCGATCCGACAGGCGTACGGCTTCGTGCGCCTTCGGATCGTAGGTGTAATACTTCGGCGCCCGCTGGGTGGAGTTTGCGTATTTTTCCGCGTCGGGTATGCTAATTAGCTGTTTACGGCGATCCACGAAGGTACGCGCGTTTGTCGCATTCTCTTACGTCGTCGCTAGTTGGCTTTTCCCGGCGGATAGTTACAGCTGCTATTTCATGGCTTAGATTTTGACTGCCCATGTTAAAGTATGGGCGTCGTTCCCGCGTCGAATTTAAATGTTTTATTTTTTTTGCGTAAGTCGTCCGTGAATAGGAATGGACGTAACGCACGTCGCCGTTCAAAAGATTACGTTGGTGCAACGTCATTTCGCGCAAAGCACGGCGGGAAATTTCAAAACGGAGCATGCGCAGTACTTTCGGTGCGGGAACGCGCCTAATTTAAATGATACATGCCCCATTTGAATTAGGCGGGCTTGCGCCGGACGCATTTACGCTACGCCGCCGCAAGTTTACAGGCAAGTGCTTTGTGAATCAAGCACTTGGGCTTAAAACTTGCGGCGGTGTAACGTAAATGGGATACGTTAGACCGCCGCAAATGTACCTGAATCTGGCCCTTAGACTTTTTAATCACTTTAGGCTACCATAAAATCTCTCTGAAATTGAGTGTCTATATTAATGTGGAACATTCAAATGCAATTGAGTAAATAAAAAAAAAACAATGTTTTGTTTTCAGCATGAACAGTATAACCTTGGATTGCAAACAAAATTCATGCTTGTAATCCAAAGCGCTTGTATATCAAAGCAAATTTCCCCATAAGAAATAATGGAAACTCAGATGATTCATGCCACAACCATTTATTCATCAATCATTCCATATAAAAAGATTATAGCAATGTGACCAGGTTGTGTAACCATAAAATGTCCATCCACAAATGGAAGCCTCCACAAGGGGATTAGAAGCAAAATCCAGGAGCTACAGAGTATAAAAGAGAAGAGAGGCGCCTCTAATGCCGCGTACACACGACAGTTTTTTTAGTTCTAAAAAATTACTTTTTTAAGGGTCTAGAAAAAACAAAGTTTTGTTCAACCCGATCATTAAAACGGCCTTGCCTACAAACGATCGTGAAAAAAAAAATGCTCTAGCAAAGCGCGGTGACGTACAACACGTACAACGGCGCTATAAAGGGGAAGTTCCATTCGGATGACGCCACCCTTTGGGCTGCTTTTGCTGATTTTGTGTTAGTAAAAGACGATTTGCGCTTTTCTGTCTGTTACAGTGTGATGAATGTGCTTACTCCATTATGAACGGTAGTTTTACCAAAACGAGCGCTCTCATCTCATAACTTGCTTCTGAGCATGCACGTTTTTTTCACGTCATTAAAGGGGCTGTAAAGGTTCGTCTTTTATTATCTAAATTGGTTCCTTTAACCACTAGCTGACGGCCGTATGACTTTGTACGGCCTCAGCGCGGCTCCCAATCTCTAACAGGCCGTCTTTTTACGGCCGCCCCTTTGCTCGTTCCCCGCGCGCACTCCCGAGCGCGCAGCGGGGAACTGCTGTGCTGGCCGTATCCCTTGGACACAGCCAGTCACAGATCGCCGTGAACGGCCAATCGGAGCGGCCGTTTCCTAGGCGATCTGTGCGGCCAATGAGAGATGATCTCATATGTTTACATATGAGATCATCTCTCATTCCCGGCTCTCGCAGACAGCGGTGCTGTCAGGGGAGAGAGGAGACGGATCTGTGTCTCTTGTACATAGAGACACAGATCAGTCACCCCCCTTCCCCCACAGTTAGAACACTAATATTAGGCTACACATTTAACCCCTTCCTCACCCCCTAGTGTTAACCCCTTCCCTGCCAGTCACATTTATACAGTAATTAGTGCATATGTATAGCACTGATTGCAGTATAAATGTGAATGGCGCCAAAAATGTGTCAAAAGTGTCCGATGTGTCCGCCATAATGTCGCAGTCGCAATAAAAATCGCAGATCGCCGACATTACTAGTAAAAAAAATAAAATAAAAAAAAATTATTCTGTCCCTTATTTTGTAGGCGCTATAACTTTTGCGCAAACCAGTCGCTTATTGCGATTTATTTTTTATTTTTTTTTACTAAAAATATGTAGAATACGTATCGGCCTAGACTGAGGATAAAAAAAAAACGTAAAAAAAAAATTTAGCTATTTATTATAGCAACAAGTAAAACATTTTTTTTTTTTTTTCAAAATTGTCGCTCTATTTTTGTTTATAGCGCAAAAAATAAAAAACGCAGAGGTGATCAAATACCACCAAAAGAAAGCTCTATTTGTGGGGAAAAAAGGACGTTAATTTTGTTTGGGAGCCACGTCGCACGACCGCGCAATTGTCAGTTAAAGCGACGCAGTGCCGAATCGCAAGAAGTCCTCTGGTCAGGAAGGGGGTTTAAGTGCCCAGTAAGGAAGTGGTTAAGCTAGTGCATTGTTGGTTCACTTACGTTTTCTTTCGATTTCCCTTCCAAATGATTTTTTCCTTTGTTTGAATTTCTCACTTCCTGTTTCTCCTCAGTAAGCTTGCCCCCATCATCCGAGCGGTGGAAAGTAATTTAGAACAGCGTACTGAACACCTTACTGAGGAGGAACAGGAAGTGAGAAATTCAGACAAAGAAAACAGGACTGGGCGTTCCTATCCTTGGGGTAGATGATTGACGACTTGTGAAACAGTTCCCCTGTCGCACAACGCGCGTCACCAGATTTCCGTAAATCTGTTGACGCGCGTTGTGCAAGCCGTCAATCATCTAACCGAAGGATAGGAACGCCCAGTCCCGCAGTCATCAGAACCTGGAAGCCCTGGACAAAATGACAATCTAACGGTATGTACAGATAAAAAACAAAAAACGAAGACGTGCATACAGTAAATGTCCTTAGTATGCTGGATGTAATTATTAGATTTTTTTTTTTTAGGGTGAACCCTCGTTTTAAAGGAACCAATATAGTACCGTATTTATCGGGGTATAGCGCGCTCCCGCGTATAGCGCGCACCCCTAAAGTTGCCCCCATTCCTGTGGAAAAAAATAGTTTTTGTACTTACAGTTTTGGTGTCTTGCGCGGCGTCCATCGGCAAATCCGGCGTCCGTCTGCGGCTTCGGGTGTCCTCTTCGTCGGGTCCGGCGTCCTCGCGTCCTCCCCACTCGTTTCCCGCGCCGAGTTTTGAATACTGCGCCAGCATATACCGAGCGCAGTACACTCGGGCAGGCTCGGCAACTGTCACGCTCACGTCCTGTACGTCCAGGACGTGAGCACGGAAGAAGCCGAGACTGGCCGACTATACCCGAGTGTACTGCGCTCGGTATATGTTGGCGCAGTATTCAAAACTCGGCGCGGCAAAGCGGGTATCGGCGTATATCGCGCACCCACGATTTTGCCCTGATTTTCAGGGCAAAAAAGTGCGCGATATACGCCGATAAATACGGTAAATAAAAAACGGACCTTTACAACCCCTTTAAAGCCCACACACGACCATTTTTTACAACCTTAAAAACGACATCGTAAAAAAAATAGACCATGTTCGAAATTTTTAATGCCCATTTTTTAGATCGTGAAAAAGCTCACACACGATCGTTTTTAATGACATAAAAAAAAACGTCATTTTCTAGAACCCGAAAATGGTCATGTGTACGCGGCATGAGTGTAGCAATATGTTGCCAAATGTTGTACCTTCATTAAATGTAACCATATTGCTACACTTAGAGACACCTATCTTCTCTTTTATACTCAGTTGTTACATGACACTACTTGTATATCAAGACATCGCTTGTATATCAAGTCAAAATGTATTAAAACATTTTGCTTGTCTTTCAAAACGCTTTTAAACCAAGTTACTCTCAAACCAAGGTTTTACTGTATAACATTTACTAGCTAAATAATGAACTATGACCTTGAAATAATGAAAAGTGTTTCCTTTTCAGGGCTGAGGGGAGCAGCAAGATACAGGCTCGCATGGAACAACAATCTGCTCGTTCTTCCCAGCCAAGCTCCCAGTTTAAGACCCCATCCAAACTATCTGCTGGACCTAAAACCTCTCCAGTGAAGGACCATCCATCTCCAGAGCCTCAGCTTGATGACATCAAGAGAGGTAGGGATAAAGCTTGAGATAAAGCTAAACATTTTTTTATTTAACACATTTGAGACTTTAAGCAGACCCTTCACCCATTCAAAAAGCTTTATTGCTCCTGGCTCTTCCTCGCCACAATTACAGAGAAGCCGGCCGAACACGAGCAGTTGAGGCCGGGTGATGACGTCAGCGCGTCGCTCTAGGCTCACCTAGGCCGCCGCCGGGTGGACCAAGATGGCCGCCGCTCCGGGAGCTAGGACGAAGCCGCGGCCTTTCCTATGGCCAAGGCAGCAGCGGAGCTCCGCGGATCACGTGGTGTGCCGATCTGCATATGGTCACCCGTTCGGATCACGGATCATTTACGATCCATTGCACCACTTGTACCGATCAAAAGAATTTGGATCGCTCCAAAAAATTTACGATTAATCGAGGAATTCATCTTTAAAGCGGTTGTAAACCCTTAAAAAAAACCTGCAAGGCAAAGGCATAATGAACTAGTTTGACTAGCATTCTAGCTCATTATCAATTACTTACCTTAGATAGAAGCCCCTGCAGCGGTCTTCGGATACGTCCTCCGTCGCCACCATGATACCCGGAGTGACTTCCGGGTATCGGCACTGTGACTGGCTGGAGCGGCGATGATGTCACTCCCACGCGGAACGGCATGATCCCCGCGCGAGCGCACATTTCCGGGAACTTTCCGGCAGGCTTCCATTCAGGATCTGCCGCGCTCAGTGCGCCTGCGTCATTGTCTATGCCGCGCATGCGCCGTAGACAACGGTGCCCGCTTTTCTGCAAATATCTCCTTAACCATGTAGGCTAAGGAGATATTGTAAGCACCTACAGGTAAGCCTTAATGTAGACTTACCTGTAGGTGCAAATGTACCCTGAGGGTATACAACCGCTTTAATTTCCACAGCCCCAATATATATACAGTGCATGACAATATCCGTGCGCCCAGTCACAATTGCGACAGGAAATTGTGACCTGGCGCCCGGGGAAGCTTAGGCCTGCAGAAGGCCGCAAAGCCACGGCCTCAATTACCGGCCGGCGGGGCCCATCGCAATCGCGCACCTGGGGAGGTGGGGGCGCACGGAGACACAGTGTCTCCGTGCGCCCCCACCTCCCCCGCTGCGCGATTGCGGCAGGCCCGTTCCCGCTGGTAATTGAGGCCGCGCCTTTGCGGCCTTCTGCAGGCCTAAGCTTTCTTCTATGATCTGGCGCCATCTTGTGGTGGCCCGTTGGCATTACAAGTAAAACAGCCGTTCTAGTGTGTTTTTTACTGCCATCTCCTTCCCTCTAATTAGAACCTCCAAACATTTACTGTATCTATTGGCGTATAACACTCACTTTTTTACCCAGAAAATAGAGGGTAAACTGGGCCTGCGTGTTATACGTAGGGGGCTGTGGAAAGTTTTTTTCCTGAATCTTCCCTCTTAAAGTTAGGGTGCGTGTTATACGTCTGTGCGTGTTATACGCCGATAAATACTGTATATATTGTTTATTCTAAGACCCTAGAGAATAAAATGGCAGTTGTTGCAGTACTTTCTGTCACACCGTATTTGCGCAGCGGTCTTACAATCGCATTTTTTTGGGGGAAAAAATACATGTCTTATTTTTTTTTATTAAAAAAATAAGACAACAGTAAAGTTAGCCCAATTATTTTTTATATTGTGAAAGATAATGTTACGCCGAGTAAATTGATACCCAACATGTCACGCTTCAAAATTGCGTCCGCTCGTGGAATGGCGACAAACTTTTACCCTTTAAAATCTCCATAGGCGACGTTTAAAAAATTCTACAGGTTGCATGTTTTGAGTTACAGAGGAGGTCTAGAATTCTTGCTCTCGCTCTACCAATCGCAGCGATACCTCACATGTGTGGTTTGAATACCGTTTACATATGCGGGCGCTACTCGCGCATGAGTTCGCTTCTGCGCGTGAGCTCGGCTGGACGGGGCGCGTTTTCTGGCTCCTAACTTTTTTAGCTGGCTCCTAGATTCCAAGCAAATTTGTCAAACCCTGTGTATGTATATGTGTGTGTGTATGTATATATATATATATATATATATATATACATACATACATACATTTTTTTATCAATTTTAGCCAACACATTATAGTTTAGATTTTATATTCTGATTTTAGAGCAGCGTTTTGGGTGAAAAGGCCCCAAACCTGAGGTCAGAGAGGAGCTTATTTACAAAAATTCATACTAGTGCCCAGAATAAATGAATACTCAGTAGAATAAGTTTATATGTATACACGTCTAAACCCCACACCTGTAAGTATGTGTAATTGCACACCAAAGTGAGCATTTTTATACAGGGGATGTTATCTGCAGAAAATATCTAGCTTAGATGGAATTATTTTAATGCGCCCATGTGCGTGCTGCTTTCTGGTTTCTCTCCTAGATGAGGATGACATTGGACCCCCCCCCCCCCCCCCCCCCGCCACTCCTTCTTGGAATGTTCACATCGCACACCCCAGGGGACAGCTTTACTAATGGGCACATGCATGCTGTGGGATTCCACACATGCACAGATGCGCTGCAGGACCTTAGGCACACCTCCACATGTATCTGATACCTACACATATGCATAGATGCAGAAGATATCAAGATCCTAGATATTGCATGTGTACAAATGTGGACAGATGTGCTGCAGGTTTCTGCCAAGTCTTCACGCTCTTCATAAGCCCTGGGCACAACTGCTATCTGAATGTGTCAAACAGTGAGCACCCCCTGGGATATATTAGTATAAGATATAGCAACTTCCAGTATTATTGTGTGTGGCACTGTCATATTTGCTATATTTGAGCTCCAGCCCTCTCTCTGTATAACTCTTGCGTGTTCTGGATGATGGTTTTTATAGTATTACAGCGCCACCACCTCCCTCACTGCCGGTCTCTTATGAAAGTCAGCTATGTTCAAATAATTACTAATAGTTCTAATATAGAAAGTCTAGGAAACTGTTATCTCCAGAGTAATTTCTTATATGAAATATGTGTTTGCTTGTCATAGAACTGAGAGCCGAGGTCGATATGATTGAACAGATGAGCAGCAGCAGTGGATCCAGTTCGTCTGATACAGGAAGCTCCTCTGGGAGTGATGATAGTTCCAGCAGTGGAGCAGAAGATGACACACACACATCTCCTTCTCAGCAGTATGGCAATCGAACATCTGTCTCCAATGGTACCAACAGAGCCCAGGGATCCAACCAGCTTATGAACACTCTCCGTAAGTAAAGGCTTCTGCTTTTCAGGCCTTGTATAGCACAGGTGTCAAACACAAGGCCCGCGGGCCGAATCCGGCCCTCCAGGCCATTTCACGTGGCCCTCGCACTTCTCCTGCAGCTGCAGGAGAGCTCCAGCCCTCCTCTGGTCATCCTCCAGACCCCTACTTTCTGCTTTTAAGCAATGCATCCAGCTTCTTCCCAGCAGCAGCATAAGGAAAGGGGGTACACTGTGATGTAAGGGAGAGTGGGGGACTCCTCTTCTGATGGTGGCTCATGACATCTAATTTAAGGGGAGGGGATGCACGGGACATCTAATCTTACAGATATAACCGGCCCTTTTGAGGACAATCATAATGCAGATATGGTCCACGATGAAATTGAGTTTGACACCCCTGTTGTATAGCATCACATAATTTGTGATTAATTATGTTGTATAGTGCAGCTGTAATAATTATAACTACTTGAGGCACAAACCACTTTTTCAACAAAAATGCCGCGTACACACGGTCGGAATTTCCGACAACAAATGTTCGATGTGAGCTTCTTGTCGGAAAATCTGACCGTATGTATGCTCCATCGGACATTTGCTGTCGGAATTTTTGACAACAAATGTTTGAGAGCTGGTTCTCAATTTTTCCGACAACAAAAGCTCTTGTCGGAATCTCTGACCATGTGCACACAATTCAACGCACAAAAATTTGACGGCTCGGAATCAATTCGGCGCATGCTCGGAATCATTGAACTTAATTTCTCTTGGCGTAATGTTGTATGTCACCGCGTTCTTGACGTTCGCAATTTACGACAACATTTGTGTGACCGTGTGTATGCAAGACAAGTTTGAGCAAACATCCGTTGGAAAGAAATACACGGTTTT
The DNA here is from genome assembly GCF_905171775.1 of Rana temporaria. Taxonomy (NCBI): domain Eukaryota; kingdom Metazoa; phylum Chordata; class Amphibia; order Anura; family Ranidae; genus Rana; species Rana temporaria. The sequence continues at coordinate 117,522,585 of NC_053493.1, read as the reverse complement.
GATGTCGGAATGTCCGATCGTGTGTACGCGGCATAAGAGTACTTTTTCTTTTTACTTTTTACTTTGTACACACATCAGACCAAAAGCTCCCAGGAGACATGTCCGATGAAAACGGTCCGCGGACCGTTTTCATCGGACATGTCTCCTCGTGTGTACGGGGCCTGAGGGGTAGATCTGAAATGAGGGGAAGCCCTGCTGATTTTATCATCCAATCATGTGCAAGCTAAAATGCTGTTTTTTATTTTCCTTACATGTCCCCCTTGGATCTACAGCGACTGCACTTCCAAGTGCACTTTCATGCCGCGTACACACAATCATTTTTCAGCATGAAAAAAACTTTGTTTTTCAGCATGTCCAAAAAACGAAGTTTTTCCAACTTCATCATTAAAAACGGCCTTGCCTACACACCATCGTTTTTAAAAAAATGATCTAGCAAAGCGCGGTGACGTACAACACGTACGACGGCACTATAAAGGGGAAGTTCCATGCGGATGATGCCACCCTTTGGGCTGCTTTAGCTGATTCCGTGTTAGTAAAAGACGATTCGCGCTTTTTTGTCTGTTACAGCGTGATGAATGTGCTTACTCTATTATGAACGGTAGTTTTACCTGAACGAGCGCTCCCGTCTCATAACTTGCTTCTGAGCATGCGCGGGTTTAAAACGTCGTTTTAGCCCACACACGATCATTTTTTACAACCCGAAAAACGACATAGTTTAAAACGACATTAAAAAATAAAGCATGTTCGAATTTTTTTTGTGGCGTTTTTCAGAACCTGAAAAATGATGTGTAGCCCACACGTGATCATTTTAAATGACGTTTTTTCATGATTTTTAAATGGTCGTGTGTACGCGGCATCAGTGCAATTTCAAATGCAATTTGCACTTGTAGTGCAAAGTGGATTTACCTTTTGTAAATAACCTCCATTCTGACATCCAGCAACTTAACCCATTTGACTGCTAATGACGTGTTCTAGGCATCTTCTCCAGTAGGTCATGGGCTCCCCTGCCCAGGGAGCCCACAATAAAAGATGACAGGATGGTGAATGAGGGAAGATCAAGAAGCATCTATTTCTCTAATCTCTCCCCAGTAAATGAACCCAGAAGCTCTCTGCTCAAATGACACAGAAGGTTCTCTGTATGCATTCAGGCCATGATAAAAGCATTTGTCATTTGATGTCTCTCCTTTTCTTCAACTGCATTAGGGAATGACCTTCAGCTAAGTGAATCGGGAAGTGACAGCGACGACTAAAGAAGACACTTTAATCATGTATATATTTCATCTCCTCATCTGCAGAGAAATGTCCTCATTCACACCCGCCGAAGTACTACATCAGGTGCTGGCTCTTGAGAAAAACAATATTTCAAATTTGCTAATACAAGAATGGACACTTTTCTTTATGAAGTAGACCTGTTCAAAAAGCTATTGTGTGTATGTGTATGTGTGTGCGTATGTGTGTGTGTGTGGAGTTGTAGTAGTCGAGAACCTCTTTCCACCATGTTGGAGAGCTCTTGGACTGGAGTCATGTAGCAGACATTGTTAACTGTTAGTCTAAACTGCTATTTCATTTTAAATGCCACTGCAGTCTTCATAATATTTGGGGAAATTAGAAGTCTGTTTTCTCTGCACTAGCTTGTAGGTGTATATTAATGTTTTAAAAAATGTTCCTGTGTATATATTATATATACATATATTAATTCTAACTCTGTATTTATGTATTGGAAAGGGATAAATGGTTTTTAAGTACTCCTACGGTCTCTTCCTGCGTGTTTTTTGACACTTAATTTAAAACGACATCTACATATACAAAAGGTTAGCAGTTACAAACTTTCTGAGAACAACACTGGAGCTTAAATGTGGATTAATATGTAATTAGGGCCAGATCCTCAAAAACCCGGCGCAACGTAATTTTTGGCATTTAAGTTACACCGCCGCAAAATCTCTACCTAAGTGCCCGATCCACAAAGCACTTACCTAGAAATTTTGAGTGGTGTAACTTAAATCCGTCCGGCGCAAGGCGTTCCTCTTCAACTGGGGGCGATTCCCATTTAAATTAGGCGCGCTCCCGCGCCGGCCGTACTGCGCATGCTCGTGACGTCATTTTCCCGACGTGCATAGCGCGAAATTACGTTACGCCGAGCTTTGTGGATCGCGACGGGTCAATAAAGTTGCGTCGAAAAAAAAAAAAGATACAGCAGAAAAAAAAAAATTCAAAACAAAAAAAAAATCGCGTCGCTGGACAGAAGGGTCTGCTTTTACATGGTGTAAACAGTTTACACTTTGTAAAAGCAGCCCTAATTTTGCGTTTGCAAACTAAAACTTACGGAGAAAAAACGAAGCGTAAAAGCTTTGTGGATCTCCGTAAGTGCTAATTTGCATACCCGAGGCGGCATTTCGACACGAAATGCCCCCAGCGGCGGATGCGGTACTGCATCCTAAGATCCGACAGTGTAAGTCCCTTACACATGTCGGATCTTCTGCCTAACTATGGAAAACTGATTCTGTGGATCAGTTCCATAGTTAGAAACAGGGATACGACGGCGTAACAGCAGTTACGCCGGCGTATCCCTTTTGAGGATCTGGCCCTTAGATTCTACAGCAGAGATGGACATTAGGTAAGTGGTAAACATCTAGTGGGTCTGAAGGAGCACCAGTCCTCATTGCTGTACTAGCGTTGTCTATCACCCTGGATTTTTTCAGTCCTTAAAGGATCACTAAAGAGAATTTTTTATAAATTTTTTTAACCACGTAAGACCCAGACCATTATGCAGGACCTGGCCCCTTTTTGTGATTCGGCACTGCGTCGCTTTAACTGACAATTGCGCGGTCGTGCGACGTGGCTCCCAAACAAAATTGGCATCTTTTTTATTTTTTTTCCACAAATACGGTTTTCTTTTGGTGCTATTTGATAACCTCTGCGGTTTTTATTTTTTGCGCTATAAACAAAGATAGAGTGACAATTTAAAAAAATAATTCAATATATTTCACTTTTTGCTATAATAAATATCCCCAAAAAAGATATAAAAAAAATAAAATTTTCCTCAGTTTAGGCCGATGCGTATTCTTCTACATAATTTTGGTAACAAAAATCTCAATAAGCGTTTATTGATTGGTTTGCGCAAAATTTATAGCGTCTACCAAATAGGGGATCGTTTTATTGCATTATTATTATTATTTTTTTCTAGTAATGGTGGTGATCAGCAATTTTTATCGTGACTGCGAAATTATGGCGGACACATCGGTCACTTTTGACACATTTATGGGACCATTGTCATTTTTACAGCAAATAGTGCTATAAAAATGCACTGGTTAGTGTAAAAATGACACTGGCAGTGAAGGGGTTAACCAGGAGGGCGCACTGTAGGGGTTAAGTGTGCCCTAAGGGAGTGTTCTTACTGTAGGGGGGGGCGTGGCTGTGCGTGTGACGTCACTGATTATCGTTTCCTAACACAGGGCACAGACGATCAGTGACAGCCACACTAGGAAGCACAGGGAGAGGTTTGTTTACACTTACCTCTCCCCGTTCGTCCTCTCGTCTGATGGACCGTTTTCATCAGTTAACCGATGAAGCTGACTGATGGTCCGTCGCGCCCACACACCATCGGTTAAAAAAACGATCGTGTCAGAACGTGGTGACATAAAACACAACGACGTGCTGAAAAAAAACAAAGTTCAATGCTTCCAAGCATGCGTCGACTTGATCCTGAGCATGCGTGGATTTTTAACCGATGGTTGTGCCTACTAACGATCGGTTTTGGTTTTGGTTTTTTTTTTTTTTTTTTCAAATATTTTATTGAATTATTAAAATATAAATACATTTGCATACAATAAAATCACAATGTGTAACAAAAGATGGAACAGGTGTAATAAGCATTACAGAAATACAAAGTCAACAGACTAAAAGCTATGATATATATATAGTTATGCAGCCAGAGGAAGGGGGAAAAAAAAAGGGGAGGAAAACGGGGTAGAAGGAGGTGTGAAGGCAGTGAATGAATATCGATGACAAGATGCACAAAATAAATATGTATCAGTGAGTTGGCTTTTTTTAACCGATGGTTAAATAACCTATGGGGCCCACACACGATTGGTTTTGACCGATGAAAACGGTCCATCAGACCGATGTCCTCTGGTTAACCTATCGTGTGTACAAGGCCTAACTCTGTCACCATAAACTATTTTATATTCTAAGGGCTCATGTACATAGCCATATGGTGTAAATTCTGGCGTATTACCCAAAAGTGCTACCTACAGAAGTCGGTACATGGCTATATACAGTTACCTGTGTAAACATACATTTGTATAAGGCTGGGTTCACACTATTCTGAATTAGATGTGCATCCTTTTTGCATGTTAGGAGACTGTGATTGGCTCGCAGTGGAACCAGTTCACACATCTCCGGGAAAGCTGTGGAGCGAATTGCACAGGAGTCCTGTGCGTCTTCTGGTCCATTCCAGGTCAGAATTCGGACCTGAAAAGATGAACAGGGATGCATCGGACCCCTGCTGTGAACTGCGCTGCATTGCTTTGTGCACCCAGCTTTAGGGCACACATGTCTGAACAAAGAAATTTGCAGGCAGAGTTGTATACCTGACCCATACAGGGGGTAGTATAGAAGGATTGGGTCTAAGGTCCCCAAACCAAAGAGCCAAAGAAAGGGGGGGCGGTTGGACTATTGCGGTACTGATAAACTAAATATCAATTATACAAATGCAAATATAAAACACGAAAATTATTTTATTAAATACAACATCAAAAAGTTACAGAATTAAAATAGTGACGACCGTACACAACACCAATATACTTATCCCCAAGGGGGAAGGAAACTGTGAATTGAGGGTCACGACAATCATCTTGACTAGTTTCGCGGCGAAAGCCGCTTTAACAGAAGCATGTCTGAAATTTAAAATTGACAAACAATCAATGGTTATACATTAAACAAAACTACAATATGTAGAATGGGGAACAAGGGCTCAGCTGCTTACCTAAACAACCCAGCGGGCGAGGACAGCGGGGGTCACCAAACAAAGTCCCATGAAGCACCCATATGTGGACGGACCTACTTGCCAGAGATGTAAGGTAAAGGGAGTGATTAGTTTCTGAAGCCCGGGCCTTGGACTTGTGGGGAGTGCACAAACACACGTGATAACTACCAGTATTAATAGTGTAAAATGGTGTGAGTGGGAGAGGGGAAAATAAGTATTTAAACATATCACAATTTTTCTAGGTAAATATATTTCTAAAGGTGCTATTGACATGACATTTTCACCACATCTAAGCAACAACCCATGCAATCTATACATACAAAGAAACCAAAACAAGTAAGTTCAGAAATGAAGTTATGTATAATAAAATTGAATGACACAGGGAAAAAGTATTGAACACATAAAGAAAGGGTGCAAAAAGGCATGGAAAGCAAAGACACCAGCTGTAATCTATCGGTAATTAGAAAGGAATCCTGCCCCTTGTCCGTGCAAATTAATTTGAGCTGGTTCAGTCTCAACTGATGGCCTATAAAAAGGTGCCTCATTACCAAGGTGTCAAATAAAAAACATCTCATGATGAGTAAAAGCAAAGCGCTCTCAAGACCTACGGAACCTTATTCTTCCAAAAAATACTGATGGCATTGGTTACAGAAGCATTCTAAACGTCTGAATGTTCTAGTGAGCACTGTTGGAGCCATAATCCAGAAGTGGAAAGAGCATCTTTCCCCATAAGCTGGCTACGACCAGGTGCTCCCTCACAAGATTTCTGACAGAAGAGTGACTATAAGAAGAGTTGTCCAAGAGCCAAGTGTTGTAATATTAATATATATGTGTAGGTATTTAATATATTGTGTTATATGTATTGCACAATATATTGTGTTGCATTACCATATTGACCAGAAATTCAGTTGAACTGTCCAAGCCAGCTGAATTCTACCATATCAAAGGGACAGCTGAAGACGCTTTGATGTGTTAATCTTATGCAAGACTACCTAGGAAGTATTTATTGATGGTAATTAGACTTGAGGGGGTATTCATTCAGGAAACATTTGGTTGACCTGGAAGTGTGAGACCAGTATTTAAGACATTCAAGCTGGCATTCAGTCAGTCTTGTCACTGAGTATATTCTCTGTATGAATATGGCACAGGTCTAGGAAAAGATGAGACTTTGAATTACTCTGTTGGATTTGTATCATCTGTGGAATTTGGACTTTATTCTGTATTGGAAGTCAAATAAATGCACTTGTGTTGCTGCGGAACAACATAATTTATAGTCATCATACTAACACCTAAATATCAATTATCTAACCGGACTACACTATACATTTATATCACTACACCAAGGACCACTTGTGGAGAGCTTCAGAAAGACTTGGAATTAGCAAGTATAATTCCACTCATCCCGGAGACCCGAGCGACCAGTCGGCACGTCCAGTTTTAAAAAATCCTTCAAAAATGCCAATCTTGGTGTTTTTAATACTTTCAAGTACAGAGGAAGGAGGTTGCCTCACTCACAGTGGACCGGGTTGTAGGTCTGTCAGGAATGCGTCAGCGAGTCCTCGCTTGGACGGGTAAGTACAGTCCCTCCCGCTTCGGTGGGTTGGTACGGCTGGGCATTCCTGGGGTTCGGGGGTCCTCTTCTCCTCCCTTCTTGCTATTTTCTCTCTGTTGCATTGTTAAAATTTTATTTTATACATAAACTACATGTATATTGTCGGGGGGGGGCCTGCCTGAGGGGACTGTGTTGGCCTGAGTCTGTTGTAACTGGGGCTTTCCTGTGAGGGGCTTTGTCTTTGTGTCACTTTTTAAGCCTTAAAATGATTTTACTGTTTAAATCCTGCTGACGCTGGCGCCATTTTTTGGGTGGTTTTTCAATTGTATTGAAAACCTCATTGGCGGGCATTTTGTCGTAGCCGCACCATTGCGCAGGCTAAAATTGCGGTCGGCCATTTTCCTGTGGCCGTGTTCTGAACGCTCGGCGGCCATCTTTGGATAGTCCTGGCCCCTAGTGCTGAATCCTACGGTGCACACAGGTCCCTTCGGCTGCCGCAAGTTACCTCACGGGTTCTTTCCTCCCCACACGCCGTGTGCTGCGGACGGATGGCAGCGCTGGGCAGTCCCCTCCCGAGGTGAGTCCCCTGGATACCCTGGTTAGTGCAGCAAGAGGTGAGATGTCCTGAATAGGGCCTGGGAGCTTCCGTTTTTTTGTGTATACATATACAACATGTATATGTATTACTAGATTTTGGAGTCTGTACCTGATCCTTCCACCAACATGCTGTCAGCAGATGGTTAGTGCCTGAGTTTCCCAGGGGTGCTTTTTATTGTTGGTCCTGGACCTTTTGGTGCCAGGGTGGGGACTGCTGTCGGGCGGGGGTTAAGAGTGCCTCATCCCCCCGTTAGCCCCTGGGGAATGCTCTGTCATGGAGCCATGGACCAGGTACCTGGGTCTGCAGGATACGGCATTTTTGGGTGCGCTTCTCACTGCTGCAAGGGACTCTCTTTAGCTGGTTAGTGCAGCTGGGTTTCCGCTGAGGGCTCGGTCTTTTTTTTTTTTGCAAACCAGACCGCTCTGTGTAGGTTTTTCCTCCTGTGCCCTCTTTTATTAATTCCTGAATGCGGAATGAGAAAAGCCGCTGAAGGCTTTTTGTAGTCCCTCACCACCCCTTTTAGGAGAGCCCTTTCAAGAGGTGGGCCTCTTCTCCGGTGGTGGACCCTCCAGGGGTCATGTATAGGTGACCACCCCCCCTATTGCGGGAACCCCGCGTGTATGGATCTGACTGTTAAATGATCCGAAGTACTGACCCGGTCCATGTCTACCATGCTGGGGTCTGCCTTGCGGCTTATTGTACTACGCTGGGGTCCCAGTCGCTTACGGAGTGAACATTTTTGCACCAGACTGTGGAGGAGCACCGACTCTCTCCTGAAGTTATTAGGCTTACTGCCCAGCTGGTCCAGTGCCTTGTTTATGTCTGGGGTGTTTCACTAGATGCCGCGCCCTTCTGTCCCTAGGCCACATACTTCCTCCTGTTGTACAGTCACTGACTTGCTCAACAGGGCTATTGGAAGCCAGACTTTAAGAGACCGGGGTCTGTCCGACTCGGTCATCTCAATCATGCTGAGGGCACGATGGTCTTCTTCCGGGGAATCTACCGTCGCATCGGGCAGGCTTACATCTCTTGATACGAAGAGATGGAGTGTCGTCCACGGACATACTCTGTGTCCAGGGTCCTGCTGTTTTTTACAGCCTGGAGTGGATCTAAAAATTGCTTAAAGCACTGTTTGGGGGCAGATTTCAGCCCTGGCTGTGTTCTTCAGTGGCCTTTTTTTGCTGCCCGTTCCCTGGTGGGTACCTTTTTGTGCTGGGGTTGGTCCTACACTTTCCCCTCTGGGCCCATCTCTTCCCCCATGAGTTTTGACTCTGGTGCGCTCGGTTCTTCAGGAACCTTTCTTTTTAGAAACGTCAGAGAGATTCTCTTGACAACTATCTCAGAAGGTGGCCCCTTTGGTGGCCTTTACCTCTGTTAGAGGGGTTTCTTGGTTGGCGGCCTTGTCCTGCAAGCCGTCATGCTTGGCCCTCCGTAGGATTAGATGGTGGTACGCCCGCGACTTTCCCTTCTTCCGAAGGTAGTTTCGAACTTTCGCCGGGATAAGAACATTGTTCTTTCATCCTTCCTTCTGTCCTCGGCTGGCGCATCCTACGGAGGTTGCCTTTCATAATTTAGGCGTGGTACTCACTTGTGGGTGTACCAGCCTGCTACGGCTCCGTTTCGGAGATCTGACTCTTTTTTTGTGTCAGTGTCTGGTCCACAAAAGGGGCCTGGTGGTCTACTCGACCACCTCTTTTTCGGTGGATCAGGCAGGCTGTCATACGGCCCTATGCTCTTAGGGGGCAGGCCCCCCTTGCCGGTCACGGCACTTTCGACCAGGGCAATGGTGCTTCCTGTTTTTTTTTCCGACTGCATGCGTCGGTATCACGGGTGTGCGAGGCGGCGACTTACTTGTCTGTTCACGCTTTTCCCAGAATTACGTGGTTGCTGTGAGTACATCTTATGATGCTTCCTTCGGCCGCTAGCTTTTGCAGGCAGCTATTTGAGACTGCACCTCCTCCGTTGAAGAGCTCTGCTTGAAGTTAAGATTGGTTTTACTGATATATTTCCCACCCCTCGTTTTGACACTGCTTGGGGACGTCCCACTTGTCAAGACTTAAGGAGCTGTGTCCGTCCATAGACGATAAGAGAAAATAGGATTTTTTGTACTCACCGTAAAATCCTTTTCTCTGACGTCCATGGACGGACACAGCTCCCACCCCTCCTTTTTAGGTTTGTACTGCTTGTTACGAACTGAGGCTGCATGCTGCAGTGAGGAGGGTTATGTCTGGAGGGACCGCCAAACAATGTGTCAAAAAGTGGTTAAAGCGCCCCATACCTCTGTGCTCACGTGCCAAAGAAAACGCACGCGAAGATCGCGCCTGCAAATGTAAACAGTGTGGGGTAATGCTGCAATTATTAGAGCAAGAGCAATAATTCTAGCACAAGACCTCCTCTGTAACTCTAAACAGGTAACCTTTAAAAAAAATTAAAGCATCGCCAATGGAGATTTTTAAGTACCGTAGTTTGTCGCCATTCCACGAGTGTGCGCAATTTTAAAGCGTGACATGTTAGCTACCTATTTACTTGGCGTATCATCATCTTTCGCATTTATACAAAAAAATTGGGCTAATGCCGCGTACACACAACCGTTTTTTGGGTTCTAAAAAATGACGTTTTTAAGGGTCTAGAAAAAAATACGTTTTTTTTCAACCCGATCATTAAAACGGCCTTGCCTACACACGATCGTGAAAAAAAAATGCTCTAGCAAAGCGCAGTGACGTACAACACGTACGACGGCACTATAAAGGGGAAGTTCCATGCGCATGGCGCCACCCTTTGGGCTGCTTTAGCCGATTTTGTGTTCGTAAAAGACGATTCGCGCTTTTCAGTCTGTTACAGCGTGATGAATGTGCTTACTTCATTACGAATGCTAGTTTTAACAGAACCAGAATGCTCCCGTCTCATAACTTGCTTCTGAGCATGCGCGTTTTTTTCATGCCGTTAAAGCCCACACACGACCATTTTTTACAACCTTAAAAACGACAACGTTAAAAACGTCGTGAAAAAATAGAGCGTGTTCGAAATTTTTAATGCCCATTTTTTTAGATCGTGAAAAATGCTCTGAAGCCCACACACAATCGTTTTTAATTACATTTTTTAAAAAAACTTCATTTTTTAGAACCCTAAAAACGGTCATGTGTACGCAGCATAACGTTACTTTTTTTTCATTGAACTGCATTTTTCCCCAAAAAATTGCATTTGAAAGACTGCTGCGCAAATGCAGTGTGACATAAAATATTGCTATGACCGCCATTTTATTTTCTAGGGTCTTTGAGAAAAAATATATATATAATGTTTGGGGGTTCTATGTATTTTTATAGCAAAAAATACTGGCCCAGATTCAAGAAGCACTTGCGCCCGCGCAACCATAGTTGCGCGGCGCAAGTGCTTACTTGCTCCGGTGTAACGAGTGCTCCTGATTCAGGAACCTCGTTACACCGAATGCAGCCCAGGATGTGATAAACATAAGCCTCCTTATGCCTTCACATCCCAGGCTGCATTCTTGCGTTGGCCGCTAGGGGGCGCGGCCTTTGTGATCGGCGTATAGTATGCAAATTGCATACTACCACCGATTCACAAAAGTTGCGCGGGCCCTACGCAAGGTACGGAGTTTCCGTACGGCGCCTTTAGCATAAGGTTGCTCCTGCTAATAGCAGGCGCAGCCAATGCTAAAGTATAGCTGCGCCTCCCGCTCGCGACGTTCAAATTTAACGTCGTTTACGTAAGTGAACCGTGAATGGCGCTGGACGCCATTCACGTTCACTTACAAGCAAATGACGTCCTTGCGACGTCATTTGCCGTAATGCACGTCGGGAAAGTTTCCCGACGGAGCATGCGCTGTTCGCTCGGCGCGGGAGCGCGCCTAATTTAAATGATTCCCGCCCCCGGCGGGATCATTTACATTAGGCAGCCTTGCGCCCGGCTGCTTAGCATATTGCCCGCGCAATTTACGGAGCAACTGCTCCGTGAATCGCGGGCAAAGCGCAATATTTGCGTGGGCGCAGAGAAAAAAATTTGCTCTTTGCCCACGCAAATATTGCGCGATTCTACTTGAATCTGGGCCACTGATTTTAACTTATAAACAACAAATGTCAGAAAAAGGCTTGGGCCCGGATTCACGTAGCACTTATACCGACGTATCTCGAGATACGCCGCATAAGTGTAAATGTGCACCGTTGTATCTTGAACTAGATACGCCTGAAAAAAGGCTTCCTACGACCGACGTAAGTTTCCTACGCTGTCGTATCTTGGGCGCATATTTACGCTGGCCGCAAGGGGCGCTCCCATTGATTTACGATTTGAATATGCAAATGAGTGAGATACGCCAATTCACGAACGTACTTGCCCCCGGCGCATTTACGTAGGTCGTACCTCCGATGTAAAGTTATTCCCCATCTATGAGGCGCAACTCATGCAAAGGTATGGACCAGGGAACAGCCGTCGTAGTTTACGTTGTTTACGTAGTAGGACGTGAATAGGGGGCGCGTAGGTTACGTTCAAGTCGTAGGCAGTGATTCGACGTATCTTAAGGAGTATTTCCGACGTGATTCTGAGCATGCGTCCACGGGATGGTGCATGCGCCGTTCGTTCGGCCCATCATTTGCATGGGGTCACGCTTCATTTAAATGGATCACGCCCACTTCCACCTACTTTGAATTAGGCCGGCTTACGCCTACGAATTGACGTTGCTCGCCGCTCTGCGCTACGTCGGCGTAGCGTATATTCGATACGCTACGCCAGCATAACTATGTGCCGCTCTAGTCTGGTCAGATGAGACCAAAGTAGATGCCATAATACACACCATGTTTGAAGGTGAAATGGCACTGCACATCACCCCAAAAACCCAATACCAACAGTAAAGTTTGGAGGTGGGAACATCATGGTGTGGAGCTGTTTTTCAACATACGGTACTAACAAACTTCATCTTGAAGGAAGGATGAATGGATTTTGTACCTAGTATTAAAAATAAACTTCAGTTAGCGTGTTCAATACTTTTTCCCTGTGTCATTCCATTTTATTACACATAACTTCATTTATGAACTTATTTGTTTTGGTTTCTTTTTGTAAGTATGGATTGCTTGGGTTGTTACCGAAATGTGGGGAAAATTTCATGTCAATAGCACCTTTTAGAAATGTATTTATCTAGAAAAAATGGTGACGTGTTCAACAATTATTTTACCCGCTGTATGTGTGTTCAAGCAAGTGCTTGCATATACATGCGTACCGATATTGACTTCTATAGGTGGCTGTACACAGCGCCTGTGGGCTACCTGGCGGGGAAATGCACTGAAATTTACATAGTTCAGCCAGACATGGTCATGTGCATAAGTCCTAAGACCCCTTTCACACTGAGCCGCCCATAGTGTCAGCGGTAAAATGCCGCTATTTTTACAGCCGCCGCTATGGGCGGATTTGCGGCGCATATTGGCCGCTAGCGGGGCACTTTTAACCCCCACTAGCAGCCGAGAAAGGGCTAAAACCGCTCGCAATGCGCTGTTGAAGCAGCGCAGCCGCGCTGTCCCATTGATTTCAATGGGCAGCAGCGGTGGAGGAGCGGTAAACACACCGCTCCTTCACCGATCCAAAGATGCTGCTAGCAGGACTTTTTTTTACTGTCCTGCTAGCGCAAGGCTCCAGTGTGAAAGCCCTCAGGCTTTCACACTGGAGACAATGGAGCAGCTTTTTAAGGGCGTATTGCAGGCACTATTTTTAATGCTATAGCGCCTGCAATACGCCCTCAGTGTAAAAAGGGGTCTAATTGTATTTAAAGCCGGGTTTAACCCACGATTTTTTTTATTCAGCAGCTACAAACACTGTAGCTGTTGACTTTTAATAAGGACACTTACCTGTCCTAGGTGCCCGCAATGTCAGCCACCCGAGGCCGATCACTCGATCGTGGCAGGTCCCGGCGCAGCCATCCTCACTAAGGGAAACAGGCAGTGGAGCCTTGCGGCTTCACTGCCCGTTTCCTACTGCGCATGCACTAGTCTCAAGGCGCTTTGTGAATGGGCGGCTGCTCTCTGGGATACACACAGTTCCCAAAAGGCAGCGCGCCCCATTCCCCAGAAGACACCGCGAGGAGGACGAGGAAGACCTGCTGCGGACTAGGAAGAGGCAGATTAGGAAGATCCGCATAGCAACCCCAATTTCTGGTAAGTAAAAACATTTTTTAAAAATCTCATTTTTTTTTCAATTTTTTTGTAGGATTTTGGTGTCTTTTTTTTTTTTTTTTTTTTAGGGTGGACCTCCACTTGAAATGCCTATAATATGTAGTAAGACATTGATTTGTTTTTAAATTTTTGGTATGTGTATGAACCCCTCTATAGTGGTCTATTTGTTTCAGTAATATAGGGCAGACCTGTGGGCACATCATTGGGTATGGCTGCAAAAAAACAAAAGAGGCAGCCAGCTCCCAATGATGTCACCTGGTGTGTGGAACCTGGTGTGTTGGGGCAGGACAATGCTTGGCATGTAGGTATGTTATATGAGCATAACACTGTGTAAAGGGTTAACAGTAAAATTAATGGGGGGGGGGGAGAAGGAGACCATACACATATCAATTTAGGTATGAGTGATCCCTGACAAGCAATTCAAATAAAATAATTGAATGATAGGTGCACATTGATTGAAAATATGATCTATCAGGAACGATGTATTGAAAACCAATATTCAATCAATATGTATTATGATGAATTGTCTGAGACACGCGCAGATATTCGTTCAATCAATCAGAAATGCTCAATAAACTTTGGTCACCATTGCTTGACTTGCCAGCATTGAAAATAATTGAATGGCGGGTCTGTGATTTACAGTTTTCCACTTCCATCCTGTCAGTTGCATTGAATGATTAAACTGATACATGTGTGGTAGGGATGAGCTTTGTTCGAATTACGACCGTTTTGGGCCGTTCGCGCCAAATTCGAGTGGCGTTTCACGGCCCATAATTCACTACGGCATCGCAGTGCATTGCTGGCTGATGATTGGCCAAGCATGCACTATGACCCGCATGCTTGGCCAATCACAGCGCGCAAAAAAAACGGAGAGCCAATTATGGCTCAGGGGGTTTAGTACACGCCCCACACTATAAAAGGTCGCCTGCAGGTCGGCCTTGTGTAGTGTGTTGCGGTAGTTAAGAGAGAGAAGACAGAGAGAGAGAGAGTGTCATTTTTAGTAGGTAGATAGGGCAGGCAGGCTAGTCAGTTAGAATTACAGGGCCAGATTCACAGAAGAGATACGACAGCGTATCTCCTGATACTCCGTCGTATCTCTGAGTGTATCTATGCGACCTATTTCATAGAATCAGTTACGCATAGATAGCTCTAAGATCCGACAGGTGTAATTGACTTACACCGTCGGATCTTAGGATGCAATACTTCGGCCGCCGCTGGGTGGAGTTTGCGTCGTTTTCCAGCGTCGGGTATGCAAATGAGGTTTTACGGCGATCCACAAAGGTTTTCGCGTTCGTTACGTCGTCGCTAGTAATTTTTTCCCGTCGCAAAGTTAAGCCTGCTTTAACATGGCTTAACTTTAGATGAGCCATGTTAAAGTATGGCCGCCGTTCCCGGGTCGAATTTCAAATTATTATTTTTTTTGCGTAAGACGTCCGGGAATACAAAAAGTACGTTACGCACGTCGCCGTTCAAAAAAATGACGTTACTTCGCGCAAAGCACGGCGGGAATTTCAAAACGGAGCATGCGCAGTACGTCCGGCGCGGGAGCGCGCCTAATTTAAATGGTACACGCCCCATTTGAATTAGGCGGGCTTGCGCCGGACGCCTTTACGTTACACCGCCGTAAGTTTACACGCAAGTGCTTGGTGAATCAGGCACTTGCGCTGAAAACTTGCGGCGGTGTAACGTATAGACGATACGTTACGCCGCCGCAAAGGTATGTGAATCTGGCCCACAGTGTGTAGAGCAGGGGTCTTCAAACTATGGCCCTCCAGTTGTTGAGGAACTACAATTCCCATCATGCAAAGTCATGTCTGTGAATGTCAGAGTTTTGCAATGCCTCATGGGATGGGTAGTTCCGCAACAGCTGGAGGGCCGTAGTTTGAGGATCCTTGGTGTAGAGGATATATATGCATCCCAGGTGTTGTGTATATATATATTTATACACTGTATAGTTTAGCTAGATCAGTTCTTCCTAATTTACTGACAGGCAGGCAGGTGATTGTGCTAGCTGCAATATTCTCACATGGTGTACTGCCCGTGTCCTCTGCAGTGTGCACCTAAAGCTATGTGGTGTGTGTACTGTCCGTGTCTTCTGTAGTCTGCACCTAAAGCTACTTGGTGTGTACTGCCTTTGTCCTCTGTAGTCTGCACCTGAAGCTATGAGGTGTGTACTGCCTTTGTCCTCTGTAGTCTGCACCTGAAGCTATGAGGTGTGTACTGCCTTTGTCCTCTGTAGTCTGCACCTGAAGCTATGAGGTGTGTACTGCCTTTGTCCTCTGTAGTCTGCACCTGAAGCTATGAGGTGTGTACTGCCTTTGTCCTCTGTAGTCTGCACCTGAAGCTATGAGGTGTGTACTGCCTTTGTCCTCTGTAGTCTGCACCTGAAGCTATGAGGTGTGTGTACTGTCCGTGTCTTCTGCACATTGTGCACCTAACGTAATGCTGGTGTTTCTCATATTTATTCCTAGAGTGATCGATCTGCTCATATTAATACTACAGGCAGAGGATATTGCTGCAAGTACTTTCACGTGGTGTACTGCCTGTGTCCTCTGCAGTGTGCACCTAAAGCTACGTGGTGTGTGTACTGTCTGTGTCTGTGCTATTTTTTCTCAATGATTTTCATCCATATTGCAGGGACCAGACATTACATTAAAGCCGCAAGCAGTTTTAAATAACTTTTTTCTTATAGTAATCTCATTTTGTGCAGGGACAGTTCTAAACATGTGCCACTTCACAGGCATACTATAGACACCCAGCAGGTATGATATTTAAAGGAATTTTTTTTTTCACTTTAAGCATCATTAACCACTTCCTTACTGGGCACTTAAACCCCCCTTCCTGACCAGAGGACTTTTTGCGATTCGGCACTGCGTCGCTTTAACTGACAATTGCGCGGTCGTGCGACATGGCTCCCAAACAAAATTGATGTCCTTTTTTTCCCACAAATAGAGCTTTCTTTTGGCGGTATTTGATCACCTCTGCGGTTTTTATTTTTTGCGCTATAAACAAAAATAAAGCGACAATTTTGAAAAAAAAATAATATTTTTTACTTGTTGCTATAATAAATAGCTACATTTTTTACATTTTTTTTTCTCAGTCTAGGCCGATACGTATTCTACATATTTTTGGTAAAAAAAAAAATCGCAATAAGCGACTGGTTTGCGCAAAAGTTATAGCGCCTACAAAATAGGGGACAGAATTATTATTATTATTTTTTTTTTACTAGTAATGGCGGCGATCTGCGATTTTTATCGGTACTGCGACATTATGGCGGACACATCGGACACTTTTGACACATTTTTGGGACCATTCACATTTATACTGCGATCAGTGCTATAAATATGCACTAATTACTGTATAAATGTGACTGGCATTGAAGGAGTTAACAAAAGGGTGAGG
Source organism: Rana temporaria (assembly GCF_905171775.1). Classification (NCBI taxonomy): domain Eukaryota; kingdom Metazoa; phylum Chordata; class Amphibia; order Anura; family Ranidae; genus Rana; species Rana temporaria. The sequence continues at coordinate 117,505,876 of NC_053493.1, read as the reverse complement.
GAGGGGTTAAATGTGTATACTGCTTAGTGTTCTAACTGTGTGGGGGGAGGGGGGTGACTGGGGGAGGTGACCGATCTGTGTCCCTATGTACAAGGGACACAGATCGGTCGCCTCGCTCCCTGACAGGACGTGGATCTGTGTGTTTACACACACAGATCCACGTCCTTGTCTCTGTAACCGCCGATCGCGGGAGCCTGGCGGACATCGCGGCCGCCAGGCACGCGCATCGGCATCCCAGTGATGTGGCGGGCGCGCGCGCCCCCCAGTGGCCAGGAGGAGCGGAGGCTGTAAAAACACGGTCTCCCGGAGATTTAGAACCACCCTGCGGCCGTATAAAGTCGTACGGCCGTCGGGAAGTGGTTAAAATCACTGCTCCAGGAAAAACAACCGTTTTTAAAACTTTTTTCCATTGATACATGTTCCCTGGGGCAAGACCCGGGTTCTCAAAGATGTTTTACGACAATAACTTGAATATTGGGCTTTAAAATTAGCACTTTTGAATTCGAACGTTCGAGTCCCATAGACGTCAATGGGGTTCTAAATGTTCACGCGAATGGTCTGTCCGTTTCGAAGGTTCTGGTGCGAACCGAACGGGGGGGTGTTCGGCTCATCCCTAATGTGTGGCTACCTTTGGGGTGGCCATAAAAATACACAGAGTAATCACAAATAAGTGATCTAGCATTGAATAAAAGATCAAAGGCAGACAATATTGTTCCACTTTTTGCTGTTGACGGAAAATATGTATCGAAACGACTATTTATCCATTGTAAAAGAAAAGGATCTATTAATATTGCCCCTGGATCAGTCTGAATTACGATGAGTTGTCTGGCATATGGAGATATTTGATAAGAAGCGATCGACAAAATTCAACCGCATCCCTGTTGTTTTAGCTGAATCAATGGAGAGCACTAAACCAATCAAATGGCGGTTCTTTGGTGTATATCTTTTGCTCATTATATCAGTTTTTAGTTGCAATAAATTATTTATAGAATTATTAAATTTGATGCGTGGGTGGTTATATAATCGAACAACCTCAGTGCTGCCCCATCAGTGTAACTTATCAGTACCCATCAGTGCGGCCCCATCAGTGCAACTAATCAGTACCCATCAGTGCAACTTATCAGTACCCATCATCTTTCCCGCCCCATCAGTGCAACTTATCAGTGCCGCCCCAACGGTTCAACTTATCAATGCCGCCCCATCAATGCTGCCCAATCAGTGCAACTTATCGGTACTCATAAGTGCTGCATCGTGAGTGCAACTTATCATTGCCACCCCAACGGTTCAACTTATCAATGCCGCCCCATCAGTGCAACTTATCAGTGCTGCATCGTGAGTGCAACTTATCAGTGCTGCCCCAACAGTTCAACTTATCAGTGCCGTCCCACCAGTGCAACTTTTCAGTGCCCACCAATGCAGCCTCATCAGTTCACCTTATCAGTGCGCACCAGTGCAGCCTCATCAGTTCAATATATCATTGCCACCTCACCAGTGCAACTTATCAGAACCCATCAGTTCAGCCTCATCAGTTCAACTTTTCAGTGCAGCTTATCAGTGCAGCTTATCAGTGCAGCTTATCAGTGCAACCACCCCATCAGTGCCCATCAGTTCAACTTATCAGTACCGCCCTATAAGTGCAACTTATCAGTACCCATCAGTGCAGCCTCATCAGTTCAACTTATCAGTGCCGCCCCATCAGTGCAGCCACATCAGTGCAACTTATCAGTGCAGCCTCATCAGTGCAACTTATCAGTGCACCTTATTAGTACCCATCAGTGCAACTTATCAGTGCCGCCCCAATCATTCAACTTATCAACGCCACCCCATCAGTGCAACTTATCAGTGCCGCCTTATCAGTACCCATCAGTGCAACTTATCAGTGCCACCCCAATCGTTCAACTTGTCAGTACCGCCCCATCAGTGCAACTTATCAGTGCTGTCCCAATGGTTTAACTTAGTGCCACTTTATCAGTGCCACACCAACGGTTCAACTTATCAGTACCCATCAGTGCAACTTATCAGTGCTGCCCCAATGGTTCAATTTATCAGTGCCCATCATTTCAACTTATCAGTGCCGCCCCATCAATGCAACTTATCAGTGAAGCCCTATCAGTGCAACTTAGTATCCATCAGTGCCGCCTCATCAGTGCAACTTATCAGTGCAACCTACCAGTGCCGCCCCAACGGTTCAACTTATCAGTGCCACCCCATCAGTGCTGCCCCAAAGGTTCAACTTATCAGTTCCACCCTATCAGTGCCACCCTATCAGCACACATCGGTGAAGAAGAAAAAATACTTATTTGCAAAATTTTATTTAAAAAAAAGAAAAACTTTTTCTTTTTTAATGTTTGCACTTTTTTAATTTGGTAAGCAAAAAATAAGTACCCCAGTAGTGGGTAAATATCTCAGAAAAAATGATACACATGTCATATGTGTTTAGTGTCGCATTTGTCATTCAAAGTGTAACAGCGCTGGAAGCTGGCCTGGGCAGGGAGGGTATCGGGTGGGCGCAGCTCTCGTTCTGCCCGATTATACCCGAAGGATGCCGCAGAGGGAGCCGAGCTAGCATCCCGCAGGCTTCCATCTCCCAGCGGAGTAGCCGGTTGGGCGCCGCCTTGGTGACGTCACGACGGCTACCACCCCAGCTGCTGTCAAGGCAGGGCCAGCCGTGACGTCACCAAGCTGCATCGCCCGCGTCACACGGCAGCAACCCAACCCGCAGCTGTGTTCGGGGCGACGAACAATACCCCGAGTATCCGCTGCATCGCCGCGGCCTTCCCTCTTCCTCCCCCCAGTCCTCTCCATGAGCAGCATGTAAACAATGCAGACATAGGCGAGCGGCAGGGGAACTCGGCACACCGCGGGGGCCACCATGGATTTCCAGCAGCTGGCGGACGTGGCAGATAAATGGTGCTCCAACACCCCCTTCGACCTCATCGCCACCGAGGAGACCGAGCGGAGGATGGATTTCTACGCCGATCCCGGGGTCTCCTTCTACGTGCTGTGCCCGGACAACGGCTGCGGGGAGAATTTTGTGAGTGCGGGCACAGGGGGAGGAAGGGGGTGTGATGAAGAGGAGGAAGATGGTACCCATCGCAGTGCCATGTACTTCCCCGGGGATGTGCTACCGGCTGGACAGGGCCCGGTGACTGGGCTCTATCTTCCTGTATGGAGCACTACAGGAGAATGCCATACATACAGTACAGGGCACCCAGGGACTAGGCCTCATACACCACGACCAGCATACATGTTCCACCATTGCCAGGCATACCCACATTTATCCTTTCTGTATTCAGGAACAGGCTGGCAGTGCTGGAGGAGAATGCCACACACAGGCAGGACAGGGCCCGGTGACTGGGCTCTATCTTCCTGTATGGGGCACTACAGGAGAATGCCATACATACAGTACATGGCACCCAGGGACTAGGCCTCATACACCACGACCAGCATACATGTTACACCATTGCCAGGCATACCCACATTTATCCTTTCTGTATTCAGGAACAGGCTGGCAGTGCTGGAAGATAATGCCACACACAGGCAGGACAGGGCCCAGTGACTGGGCTCTATCTTTCTGTATGGAGAACTACAGGAGAATGCCATATATACAGTACATGGCACCCAGGGACTAGGCCTCATACACCACGACCAGCATACATGTTACACCATTGCCAGGCATACCAACATGTATCCTTTTTGTATTCAGGAACAGGCTGGCAGTGCTGGAAGATAATGCCACACACAGGCAGGACAGGGCCCAGTGACTGGGATCCATACACACCTATCCTTCCTCTATGGAGCACTACAGGAGAATGCCATACATACAGTACAGGGCACCCAGGGACTAGGCCTCATACACCACGACATGTTACACCATTGCCAGGCATACCCACATTTATCCTTCCTGTATTCAGGAACAGGCTGGCAGTGCTGGAGGAGAATGCCACACACAGGCAGGACAGGGCCCAGTGACTGGGCTCTATCTTTCTTTATGGAGCACTACAGGAGAATGCCATACATACAATACAGGACACCCAGGCACTGGGCCTCATACACCACGACCAGCATACATGTTACACCATTGCCAGGCTTACCAACATGTATCCTTTTTGTATTCAGGAACAGGCTGGCAGTGCTGGAAGAGAATGCCACACACACACAGGCAGGACAGGGCCCAGTGACTGGGCTCCATACACCAGCATCTGTTACATTGTGCACTACTGCCAGATATACAGACATATACATGTCCTTCTTGTATACAGGAAGTAGCTGATAATGGCTCTGCCCCAGGAGGGTGACAACACAGACTGAGGGCCTACAATGCCCTGCAACACATTTATCCTCCCTGTGTTCATGAACAGGCAGCTGGTAATGGCAGTGCTTTAGAAGAATGCCATACATAGACAGTACAGGGCCCTGTGACTAGGCCTTATACACCAGAGGTCGGATATCTGCTGCAGAAATGCCAGGCATACAAACATTTATCCTTCTGTGTTCAAGAACAGGCAGCTGGTAATGGCAGCACTAGAGGAGAATGCTGTACATAGACAGTACAGGGCCTGGTGACTCGGCTTTATACACCAGAGGCCTGATATCTGCTGCAGACATACATTTATGCTTCCTGTATGCAGAACCAGGCAGCTGGTAATGGCAGCACTCATAGGCGTGTGCAGGGGATGTGCCTGGGCACACCCTAATCATTACTAATTCTCCTACTGCCCAGGTTTGCCCCCAGCACCACAGTGCTGCTGGCTTCATTTCACTCCTCTCCCCCCAGCTGCTGCAGGGGAAGTTTCAGGATGGAGAGTGGGGGAAGGGGATAGTAAATATGCCATTTACCACCTCCTTCCTTTTCTAAATAAACAAACGCTCTGTTTATTTATATTGGAGGGATAGTCAACTGTGTTTACAATACTGTACTTCAGTTTGTGAATGAACAGGATGCCGCTCAGCACAGAGCACTTCTCATTCATTCCCTGTCATGTGCAGCTGAGGCTGCACAGAAAGGCATGTGTGTTTGAGTTTTGGGGTGCACACCCTAATGCAATGGGCTGCACTAGAGGAGAATGCCATACACAGGCAGGACAGGGCCTGGTGACTAGTATTTATACACCAGAGGCCTGATATCTGCTGCAGAATTGCCAGGCATACAGACATGTATCCTTCCTGTATTTAGGAACAGGCAGCTGATAGTGGCAGCACCAGAACACAGGCTGGAAATAGTGCCCAGTGACTGACTAGGTTGTATACTACAGGGGTCTAATATGTACTGCCAGGCATACATGTTTATTCTTCTTCCTGTATTCAGGAACCAACTGGAAATGGCTGTGCTTCAAGAGGATGACATACACTGGGAGCCTGCGATCAATGTATCCTCCCTGGGGTAGATTCAAGAAGCAATTGCGCCTGTGTAACCATAGGTTACACAGCGCAATTGCTTACTTCCCCTGGCGTAACGAGTGCTCCTGATTCAGGAACCTCGTTACGCTGACTGCAGCCCAAGATCTGCGCGGCATAAGGCTCTTATGCCCGCATATCTTAGGCTGCATTCTTGCGGTGGACGCTAGGTGGCGTTCACGTTGTGCTCAGTGTATAGTATGCAAATTGCATACTAACACCGATTCACAACGTTGCGCGAGCCCTGCGTACGCAATTTACGTTGTTTACGTACGGCGGTCTTCGCGCAAGGCTGCCCCTGCTATGTATACCCGTCGTTCCCGCGTCGCGAAATTAGAATTTTACGTACTTTGCGTAAGTGAACCGTGAATGGCGCTGGACGCCATTCACGTTCACTTTGAAGCAAATGACGTCCTTGCGACAACATTTGCCGCAATGCACGTCGGGAAAGTTTCCCGACGGAGCATGCGCTCTACGAGCGGCGCGGGAACGCGCCTAATTTAAATGATTCCCGCCCCCTACGGGATCATTTAAATTGCGTGCTCTTGTGCCGGGCAATTTGCCGGCGCGCCCGTGCAATTCACGGAGCTTCTGCTCCGTGAATCAAGGGCAGCGGAGCAAATTTGCAGGGGCGCAGGGCAAAAACGTTGCCTTGCGCCTCTGTAAATAATGGGCAATTCTACCTGAATCCGGCCCCCTGTATTTAGGAACAGGCACCTTGTAATGGCAGCACTAGAGGAGAATGCAGCAAGCAGGCAGGGAACAGGGCCCAGTGTTTAGGTTGTATACTACAGGGGTCTGATATGTGCTTCAGGACTGCCAGGCACAAATATTTATTCTTTCTGTATCCAGGAACCAACTTCTGTGCTACAGAAGAATGGCACACCCTGGGAGCCTAAACTATTCTGCATACAATGTATCCTTTCTGTATTTAGGAACATGCAGCTGGTAATGACAGCACTAGAGGAGAATGCCATACACAGTATAGGGATCCCAGTGACTCGGCTTTATACAGCAGAGACCCGATATCTGCTGCAGAATTGCCCGGCATACAGACATTTATTCTTCCTGTATTTAGGAACATGTGGCTGGTAATGGCAGCAGTATAGGAGAATGCCATACATAGACAGTACAGGGCACCCAATGACTAAGCTTTATACATTGGGGGATCTGGTAAGTGCTGCAGTAGTAGTATTGCCAGGCAAACCTGCATTTACCACTCCTGTACTCAGGAACCAACTGATAATGGCTGATGACATACACTGGGGGCCTAAAATGTATTATATACTGTAGTATATTCTTCCTGTATTTTGGAACATGCGGCTGGTAATGGCAGTGCTAGAGGAATATGCTTTGCCTAGGCAGTACATGGACCAGCAACTAGGCTTTATATACCAGGGGCCTGCCAGGCAAACATAAATACTGTACATCCTAGCAGCTGTATCAGGAACATGCAAAATGCCACAAATAGGCAGCGCAGGGCCCGGTGACTAGGCTTTATATACCTGGGTTGATATGTACTGCCAGGCAGACCTACATTTATCCTTCCAGTACTCAAGAACCAACTGCTAATGGCCGTTCTACAGGAGAATGTCATAGGTAGGGGTCCAGCAACTAGGCTCTACACACAGTGGTTCTGCGACGTCATTTAGCGCAATGCACATCGGGTAATTTGATGGACGGAGCATGCGCAGTACGTTCGCCGCGGGAACGCGCCTAATTGAAATGGTGCCCGCCCCATTTGAATTAGGCGGGCTTGCGCCGAGCGGATTTACGTTACACCGCCGCAAGTTTACAGGTAAGAGCTTTGTGAATCGGGCACTTGCGGCGGTGTAACGTAAATGGGATACGTTACGCCGCCGCAGCGTAACGTATTTCTACCTGAATCTGGCCCAAAATGTTCAGACTCCATGCAGATTATTGTGTTCTGGGCAGGGTTCGAACCAAGGACCCCATTGCTTCAATTCATAGGTGCTAACCACTAAAATGTGCTGCCCTTTCCTGATATAGGGGACTTCAAGTGAGGTCCCTGACATCCCAAAGGACTGCACATGAAATTCAACAAAACGGACTGGTCCAGGAGGTCCTTAATATCCTCCCACCTGCGGCTATCAGCAGTCACTCATCCATCACCACTCGCCCGCTGTCTGCCTGACACTTACCCCATCTTAGTTGGGGGTCATGCAGCGGGTGAATTGTGGCAGCTGTGTCCTGGGAGTGGCTCTGTTTCCTTTCATAGAGACGCCCTGCGTCTCTTCTCTCCTCCTTGCAAGGCATTCAATATGATCGCCTGTACTGTTAGCCAATCGGGTGACGGGTACCAGACCCACTTCCTGATTGGCTGGGAGGAGGATCAGTGTTGTAACAGCAAATATTCATTTGCTGCTGCAACACATTTGGGTGGGCTCTAGACGCAATGCTCTGCGCCCTGAGCCCCACCCTATTTTGAAGCCTATTAGAGTCTCTGGCTCTTATCACGTGCTTCTAAATACACACCCCCGCCTATCCCCACAATTGTAATTCATGCGCCTGCATCTTGAAAGGGGCCGGGTGCATGGATAGGGAGGGTGGTGTTAGGGGGTACGGCGCCCATGTGCCCACAATGGACAGGCCGCCCCTGATCTACCTGTTTTTAGGAACATGTAGCTTGTAATGGCTGTGCATTTGCTTTATATTATTAGCAGGCATTCATTTTTTTTTTTTTAAACAATTTTATTGAGTATTCAGCAAAAAATACAACCATTTCCAGTACTGGATGCAACCAGTAGTACATTACGTAAGGCAAAAGAGCAGGTACAAACAAAACCAGACGGTGTCATTAGCAGGCATTATGTCTCCATCCCCCTCCTCAGACCAACAGCTGCTGCCCCCTTTGGCATAAAACTGTCTCTGGTGACACCCCTGTGAAGTGCACATAGTCTGCTTCCCTTGTATGGACAGATCTCAGTGAGTGGCCTTACATTAACAGCTGTTCTTTCCCTTACTTTATGTTGCTGTGTTTGATAAAAGATGTTTTTAAAGGAGATGTGTGGGAATATAAATAACTAAACATACATACTCCCCTTCCTGCTACAGCATCGATCCAGTGCTGCAGCTGTCCCCTGCCACCTCTAAGCCCAAGAACTGAGCAATCACATGACTGCTGATCGCTCAGTGCTTTGTCTTCTCTGAGCAGAGAATGGTGACCCTTAGTAAGTGCTCTCTACCCCTTCTGCATTTGCTCGAGTGCAGGGCTGTGGGTGGGGGCAGGAGGGGCTGGTTTAGGCTCTCAGCGGCACACTGAGGGGCCGAGCAAGCTGTCGATCAGACATCTGGGGGATCTTCCAGAGCCTGGAGCTTTAGCATGCTGCTGGCTGATTCTGGATCACAGGAGAGCAAAATTTAAGTGCAATTTTGTGACCCAAAAAAAAAGTATGGATAATAAAGCTTTGACCATAGTTCTCTTTTAAAGCAGAAATAAAAAAAAAAAAGTCTGGGTTGAGTTTTTAAGTAGAAAGGACTTTTCATGTACACTGCTTGCGGCACATGCATAGCTCAATATACACTCCGAGAACTAGAGTAGGAGACAGGAGTTGGGATAATGTAACTTTAGCGCACATGTATGGGAGTTACATTATCAGTGGCTGTCCAGTGGTCATAGAAAAGAGACATGGTGAGGAAGAGCACAGAACAAGAAGGCAAAATGGGGTCAGCTACAGACGGAGCAAATTTCTTTCCTACAACCACGGGTTGCAGGATAGAAGTTCCCTCGATTACCCCATCAACACAGACAGTGTTGAGGAAACCCATTGTCCTCTGTCGGCGGGGGAGGAGGCAGGGCAAGCTGTCCCCACTGGGAATAGTTATTATTGCTAGCGTCTGTAACAGCTGCTAGCGATAATTGCATGTAAAATCTGGCAGGTTGGTTGCACCGATCGATCAACTTGGTCAGCCTGCCCATAAATGGTTCAAATCTCTACCAGTTCCTACTGATCCGGCTGAGATTCGAACTGTCTGTGGTCAGCTTAAGGCAGGAGTGCCCAACGTTTTGAAGCGCGAGGGCCACTTAAGCGACTTTGTAACTGGTCGCGGGCCACAATGAAAGGAGCGGCGGATGGCAGGTCCGTGTCCGCTCTGCAGGCACAGCCGGATCAGATTGGAGGTAGGACACAAGTCGGTTTACATCTGCCACTCCTTAGAGGGGAATGGAGGGTCCAGTTAGGTCGGACTGACCGTGTAAAAGGGGCCCATGGCTGCTTTCACACTGATGCGCTGTGGTTTACTTGCACCGCGGCTGCAAAGCAGTGCACCTTTGTCTTTTCTGCACTTTGCAATAGACTTTTATTATATTGTGCAGGTTTTGTACACTTTCAGAAAGCTCACCAAAGTCGCAAGTAATAACAGAAGTCTATGGCTCAGTGCAGGTGCACTGCTCTGCATCTGCGGATTGGTTTGAAAGCAGCCCAGTAACCACTGCAGAGAAGATCTGCCCATATATACACTGTGATTTTAGTAATAAACTGACCTTTAACAATAGTATTTTATTCCATTCCAGAGCAGGAGGTCGCGGGCCACATCAGAGGGCTCCGCGACCTTAAAGTGGAGGTTCACCCTCAAAAAAAATTCTGACATCACATGGAGTCGAGCCATCCTACCGACAGAATGCCGGTGTTTTTTTTTTTTCCTCAGCTCATACCTCGTTATCAGGATTTTCACCTCACGGCAATCCCGCGGGAGTGGGCGTTCCCAAGCACTGCCTGTGATTGACAGGCTTCCGAACGGCGCATACTGCGCGTCACAGGTTGACGAAAAAACCCGATCGTCGGTGCGGCTCTATACGGCGCCTGCGCACAGACGTTCGGGTTCTGTCTGCAACCTGTGACGCGCAGTATGCGCCGTTCGGGAGCCTGTCAATCACAGGCAGTGCTTGGGAACGCCCACTCCCGCGGGATTGCCGTGAGGTGAAAATCCTGATAACGAGGTATGTGCTGAGAAAAAAAAAAAAACACCGGCATTCTGTCGGTAGGATGGCTCGACTCCGTGTGATGTCAGAATTTTTTTTAAAGGGTGAACCTCCACTTTAAGGGGTCATTTTGCCATAATGTGCAAGTACCTGCACTGTATTGTAAAGTGCAGACACCTACGTTTGAAGCCTGTCTCTGGGGAAGACAGAATTCCTCCCTTGCAGTGGAGTGGTGCTGCAAGAGTTAAATGATCACTTTTGACTAGGGTACAAGGAAAAGCACTTTTTTTTTTTTTTCAAATAACAGTTTTTTATTTTCATAAAAGGTCAGTACAAAATATAGCAGCAGTTCAAGTGCAAAAGATGAGAGGGTGTACAAAATTCCAGCTAGCTGGGCTTACACAGTGGCTTCTTATCTATTTCTGCTATCAGTAACATGTAACACAATTGGAGATCAGAAAGAAAGAGGAAAAAAAAGAAAAAGAGAAAGAGGGAGGGTGGATATAAGGAGGGGATGGGGTGAAGAGGGGGGGACAGGGCGGAGGGGGAGGCGAGAGGGAAAAGGAGAAGAGGGGAAGGGACAGGAGAGATGGGGGGGGGGGGCAGGCAGGAATGTCGGGGTGAGCAGTGTACCTTGGCGGCCTATTGTCATCTCACGGCGGGTCCTCCACCACGTGCCACCTCTCCCAGACCAGATCGTGGTCCTCCAACCTATCCTGAATCCTAGCCGTCATTTTTTCCATGAGTTCTACATCTTTGACCCTGGCATAGAGGGCTTCTTGTGATGGGAGGATTGGTTTCTTCCAATGAAGCGCTATCAAGCACCTCGCAGCTGTGGTTATGTGTCTCAGCAGTTTCTTGTAGGGTTTAGCTATGCGAGGTTGGGATAGGCCCAGCAAAAACAGCTTCGGGGAGAGGGGTATGGGCGCCTCCAGGAGGCGAGATAGGAGCTCTTGTGTTTGAGTCCAGAATGGGACAATCAGGGGGCACGTCCAGTAGATGTGGAACAGTGTGCCCTTGGCTTGGCTACAACGCCAGCATCGGTCAGAGGTGGAGGGGTAAATCTTGTGGAGGACGTCCGGGGTCAGGTACCAAAAGAACAGCACTTTATACATATTTTCCTTATAAAGGGTACAGATCGAACTCTTGGCCGCCTGCCTCCAAACCGCCCTCCACTCGTCCTCCGAGAGCACCTCCCCCAACTCCCTCTCCCATCGGAGCATATATGCATGTTTACCTTTGGTTTGTATGGGGTATTCATTGAGGATTTGGTAGATATCTGATATGAGACCCCTTCGGGCTGTGCCCTCGAGAATGATTCGCTCAAATGGGGTCGGTTTTGAGAAGAGGAGCCGGGGGGCGATTGTATGGGCGTAGTGCCTGATCTGTAGGTAGCTGAAAAAAGCTTGTCGTGGAATGTCATGTTTGGCTTGGAGATCAGTGAAGGAGTGTAGGGTGCGGGATCTGGGGTCTACTAGATGACCAAAGTGAAATAGGTTTCGCGAGGCCCAGGGCCAGGACATCTGGTGGGTGAGACTGGTCGGTACTTTAGGGTTGTAGAGGAAAGAGGTCAGCAGGGAGCTATCGGACTTAAGTCGACCGTCTTGGGCTAGCCTCCTCCAGGTACTTTGAAGCTGCCGCATGGAGCCCAGTAAACGTCCGGGCTCCACTGCCGCATTTGCGTTCCACAGGAGGTTGTTGGGGTGTATAGGCGCCAACCAGATCTTTTCCACCTCCGTCCATCTATTGTAAGACTTCTGGGGGAACCATGATGCCACTGCCCGGAGTTGTGAGGCCTGGTAGTATTTGACCAGGTCTGGGAAGGCCAGGCCTCCCTCGGTTTGTGACGTCGTCATAACCGAACGTGGGATCCTGTGGCGTTTGTAGTTCCACACGTACCGGAGGAGGTCGGCTTGTAGGGCTCGCAGATGTGCACAGGGGACCGGGATAGGGAGGGTCTGGAAGAGGTATAGTAGTTTTGGGAGGACAACCATCTTTATTGCCGCTATCCGGCCCAATAGGGATATCTGATGGGACTTCCATTTGTGGATCAGCGCCCTTATTGAACTGTATAGGGGGGGGAAGTTGGCTTGGTACAGGGATGCAAAGCTTGGGGTCAATTGGATCCCCAGGTATTTCAGGGAGGTTCGCTCCCAGTGGTACGGGAAGACGGACTGCAGGTGTAGGGCCTCTGGTTCGGGCATATTGATCGGCATGGCCATAGACTTGGACGTATTACTCTTGTATGCCGAAAGGGCCCCGTAGCATTCCAATTCCCTGTGTAGGTTGGGCAGGGAGATGCGGGGGCGCGTCAGTGTCAGGATGATGTCATCGGCAAAGAGGGAGATCTTAAATTCCCTCCCCCTTACTGGGATTCCTCGAATGTCCGGGTTGCCTCGGATCGTCGCTGCTAAGGGCTCGACGCAGAGAGCAAAGAGGAGGGGGGAGAGGGGGCACCCCTGACGGGTTCCATTAGTAACGGGGAAGGTGGATGAAGTGGCAAAGGGTGTTTTCACCTGTGAGATCGGGTTGGTGTAGAGGTGTCGGACCACCTGGAGGAAAGGTCCCCTAAATCCCATATGCCTTAACGTGGCGAGCATGAAGGGCCAGCCAAGGCGATCAAACGCCTTTTCTGCATCCAGACTCAGGAGCAAAGACTCCGGGCCCTCCCTGCTCGCCACGTCAATTAGGTCAATCACCTTTCTCGTGTTGTCCCCCGCTTGGCGGAGGGGGACAAAGCCCACTTGGTCTTTATGGACCAGAGAGGGTAAGGAAAAGCACTTTTACTTACCCCGACCCTCTGCTCCCCTGGCTTCAGGTCCTATTCACTTTACTCTTGGGTGTCCTCACATCCAATGCAGAGATCTGGATGCTGCATTGTACTTGATGACATTAGAGGACCTGCGACCTCTAAAGCATAGGGGAGAAGAGGCTGCAGGGGACCAGGTAAGAAAAAGTGCTTTTTCTGGAACCTACCCTCCCCTGCAAGGGAGGTTTTTATATTCCCTCGAGTTCAGCTTTAAAGTGGATGTAAAGCCACTCTCATCCTTTCTAAACTACTGCCATAGTGCTGATCTATAAGGATATACATGCCTCCTGCATGTATCCTTACCTGCCAAATGTCTCCCCTCTGTCTAGTATAAAACCTGAAAAACTGCAGATCGGGTGGGTCTGCTGTCTGGAGCTCGGTGGGTGGAGTCGTGATGTAAGTAGACTCCCCGCCCACCTCTACACTCCCCTTGTCAACATGCATTTTCTCTTGTGTATTCCTTACACTAAATTCTGCTATGATCACTACCATCCAGTCAAAATCCAGAAAAGTAACCACATGACTTCAGAAAAGGAGTGGGGGTGGGAAGTAAAAAATAATGCCTGTCTCCAGGCTAGTGCATGAGATATGTAAATAGCCTGATGTTGCAACTGTGATCAGGTGACCTCAGACACACACACACACTGCAATATAACAATCAGATCACTCGAGCTTCTCTTCTGCCCAGCTCTCACTAGATACATCTAACCTAAATCAGATCACTTGTCTGTGTATATTCTGCTTTCTGTTTTGTGTTTTCACTGTAATATACATGCATTTCCTCGTCACACTGAACTGTGGATCACATTCCATGATGAGAAACATCCAGTCAAAACACAGTAAATGCAGCCAATCCTGGGAGAGCTGGAAGGGAGAGAAGGGGAGAGGAGAGGGATGTTAGTTGTGAACTTTTTACACAGGCTGTGCCTCTGTCTGCAGGCTAGTGCATGAGATATGTAAATAACCTGTCACTCACAGCAAGGGGGCGGAACAGACCAAGGTTTTTTTCTCTGTAAGTCCGTTTTATTTCACTGAACAATAAAAGAGGATTGCTCAGAGCTGTATTAACTCTGTGTGGCAAGACTGGGCACAGATGATAGGAAATCTTATACCCTACATTGTGACATAAAAAAAATAAATACAAATTTTCCCGGGTTTACATCCACTTTAATCTCCACTTTATCATTCATACATTTGTTTACAAGTTTCAGGGAACTGTTGGAAGATCTTTACACCTGTGACAGGAGAAATGTGGTCATTTGCGGCTTCTGCAATTCACTCAGTATTAAAGCAGGGTGGGTATGTTTTATTTTTTATGTGCATGAAGGTCATAGTCACTGGAAATATCAGCAGGACAGCTAGATAACCAGCATTTATAGCAGGGGTCCTCAAACTACGGCCCGCCAAGGTGATTTACCTGGCCCACGGCACGGACTGCCCATTTCATAAGATCGCAGCACTTCCCCTCCCCTCTGCTACATTATTCACACAAGACACAATGCACAACAGGTCCAGACAAAGGGTGGGACTTTTCGAGTTAAGAAGCAGGTAATTGGTTACTAATTGCAGGACTTTTGCAGGACTTTTTTCCCCGTCCCGCAAGCACATTTGCTTTTCAAATTAGCTGATATTTGCAACACAGCCTCAGTTTATGTTCCTACCCCGCCTCCTTCAGACTACAAAGACAAGACCCTTGTCCTATTTATTTCTTTTTACATTTGCTCAGTGGACTTCGTTTGAGACATATTAAAGTTGAAATTCACATAAAAAGCTAAATGCACAGATATAAAATACATTTCAGATACAGTAGTACATTGGATTACGAGAGCATCCTATGCATTAAGGTGAAAAAACATCCGATAATTACAGGCCCCCCGTTTTACTTACCTGAGCCCTCGAAAAGTCCCGCATCGAGGACGTGCTGGATCTCGGTCCGGGCTTCTCAGCTCTTTATTGGATAGATTAATAGTAGGGCAGCCATTGGCTCCCGCTGCTGTTAATCAAATCCAATAACCTGGGGGCGGGGCCGAGTCAGGCAATCATGTCCATGGACGCAAATGCTAGACTTGGGAGCGCACCTACAAGGTAACCCCCTTGGGGAAAGCGCTTCCCAGAGGGGGTTATCTGATGCAGGGAGGAGCCGAGACAGCCGCCGTGGGACCCCAGAAGACGAGGATCGGGGCCACTCTGTGCAAAACAAACTGCACAGTGGAGGTAAGTATGGTATGTTTGTTATATTTTATATATTTTTCCGAACCTTTACAATCACTTTAATTTGCATTTTAATGACTAAATAAGTATTTGACCCCTTCGGAAAACAGGACTCAGTACTTTATGGCAAAACCCTTGTTGGCAATCACAGAGGTCAGACGTTTCTTGAAGGTGGTCACCATGTGTGTATACATCTCAGAATGGATTTTGTCCCAATCCTCTTTGCAGATCCTCTCCAAGTCATGAGGTTTTCAAGGCTGACGTTTTGTAACTCAACCTTCAGCTTCCTCCACATGTTTTCTATGGATTTATGGTCTCTAGACTGGATAGGCCACTGCAGGACCTTAATGTGCTTCTTCTTGAGCCACTCCTTTGTTGCGTTGGCCGTGTGTTGTGGGTCATTTTCATGCTGGAATACCCATCCACAACCCATTTTCAATGCTCTGGCTGAGGGAAGGAGGTTATAACCCAAGATTTGATGGTACCTGGCCCCATCTATCATCCCCGATTGCGGTGAAGTTGTCTTGTCCTGTCCCCCCCTCCCCCTCAAAGCATAATGTTTCCACCTCCATGTTTGATAGTGGGGATGGTGTTCTTGGGGTCATAGGCAGCATTCCTCCTCCAAACACGGCGAGTTGAGTTGATGCCAAAGAGCTAAATTTTGGTCTCATCTGACCACAACACTTTCACCCAGTTCTCCTCTGAATCATTCAGAAGTTCATTAGCAAACTTCACCCGGACCTGTACATGTGCTTTCTTGAGCAGGGGGTCCTTGCAGGCGCTGCAGGATTAAAATCCTTCTCGACGTAGTGTGTTACCAATTGTTTTCTTGGTGACCCAACTAGCTTGAGATCATTATCAACATTCTCCCGTGTAGTTCTGGGCTGGGCTCTTGCATGGAGCCCCAGACTGAGATAGATTGAGGCCTTGTACACACGATCGGACAAAACCGATGAAAACGTACTGAAGTTCAGTTTCATCGGTCCAAACCGACCGTGTGTGGGCCCCATTGGTCAGTTGTCCTTCGGTCCAAAAAAAGAGAACTTACTTTAAAATTTAACCGATGGACACCTAACCGATAGGTCAAAACCGGTCGTTAGTACGCATGACCATCGGTTCAAACTCCACGCATGCTCAGACTAAATGAGGGGACTGGAGCGCTCGTTCTTGTAAAACTAGCGTTCGTTTTGAAGATAGCACATTCATCACGCTGTAACAGACAGAAAAGCGTGAATCGTCTTTAACTAACACAACTTCCCCTTTATAGTGCCGTCGTACGTGGTTTACGTGTCCGCGTTCTGACACGATCGGTTTTTAAACTGATGTTGTGTAGGCACATCAGACCATCAGTCAGCTTCATCGGTTAACCGATGAAAACGGTCCTTTGGACCTCTCTCGTCGGATGGACTGATCGTGTGTACGCGGCCTGACTTATTTTTTTCTTCCATTTGTTGTCACCCTCTCACCAAGCTGCATGGCGATTGGTCTTGTAGCCCATTCCAGCCCTGTGTAGGTCTACAATCTTGTCCCTGACATCCTTGGACAGCTCTTTGGTCTTGGCCATGGTGGAGAGATTGGAATCTGATTTTGTGGACAGGTGTCTTCTTTTTTTTTTTTATTATGTACAGTTAACAAGCTGAGATTAGGTCCTCGGTTCTCGTGATCACGGTAACCCAAAGAAAGGGAAAAGCTTGCCACAGGTAAAACCAAACTAGTAATTTAATAAATAAAACAGTATCACTTACGATGAGATAATCCAGCCTTTTCTGCCAGTTTCCGGGTGGGGTAAAGAGATTGGAACTTTTGGGTTTTAATAAGAATTTTTACTTATTTTTTATATAACCACTTCTTATTGCTGTTTTTTAATTTTGTAGTTTTGGCTCTGACCACTGGGGACCAGTCTCCTTAAAGCGTACATACCTTTCTCCGTACATACCTTTTTATATTCTGTTTTTGTCCAGGGCTTCCGGGTTCTGATGACTGCGGGACTGGGCGTTCCTATCCTTCCGTTCGATGATTGACGGCTTGTGAAACAGGTGACCTGTCGCACAACGCGCGTCACCAGATGTCGGGAAATAGCCGAGATGCGAGTCAGCACTATACGGCGCCTGCGCAGTCAGCTCTACACGGCGGGCGCAGGTGCCGTATAGTGCCGACTCATAGCTCGTCTATTTCCGGAAATCTGGTGACGCGCGTTGTGCGACAGGTCACCTGTTTCACAAGCCGTCAATTATCGAACGGAAGGATAGGAACGCCAAGTCCTGCAGTCATCGGAACCCTGAGGCAGGGATAGGAACGCCCAGTCCCGGAGTCATCAGAACGCGGATGCCCTGGACCAAATCAGAATATAAAGGTAAGTACGGAGAAAAAAAAATGAAAACATGCCGAAAGTATATGCCCTTACCAGGGCTCAAAATTTCAAGTCCTGAGCCACTAGCCAGACCTTAACAGTTACTCGCCACCACTTGCCCCACCCCTAAGTCCGCGCCTAAACACGCCCTTGTAAATGTCATGAAATTACACTGTTAAATGTTTTCAGCAGAATTAAGTTCCAAAAATAAAACAACTTTAACAATATTAACATAAAGCATATCAGTACCCATCAAATGCAGCCTCATTGTGCCCATCAAATGCAGACTCATTGTGCCCATCAAATGCAGACTCATTGTGCCCATGAATGCACACTCACTGTGCCCATCAATGCGGCCTCACTGTGCCCATCAAATGCAGCTTTATGGTGCCAATGATTGCAGCCTCACTATGCCCATCAATGCAGCCTCACTGTGCCCATCAATGCAGCCTCACTGTGCCCATCAATGCACTCTCACTGTGCCCATCAATGCACTCTCACTGTGCCCATCAATGCACTCTCACTGTGCCCATCAATGCACTCTCACTGTGCCCATCAATGCACTCTCACTTCAGAGGGCCCATGTGTCACCACTGTACACCTGGATAGGGCAGCATACAGAGGAACCGATCCCCTCCATTTTCCCATCCCCGATCCCATTTCCCCATCACTGCTACCACCGCTCACTGTCACTCATCCCAGACCCATGCTTCAGGGGGCCCATGTCTCACCCATGTACACCCGGATAGGAGAAGCAGCGGGCGGCATATAGATTAACCAATACCCTCCATTTTTCTCCTGCAGTCACGGCTATTGGTTCCAGTCTATATGCCGCCCGCTGCCCCTCTTATCCGGGGGGTTCAGTGGTGGTGGGTTGGATGGGGTGAGTGGCAGCAGTGGTGGGGGGGATGGGATCAGTGGTGGCTGTGAGGGGGGTTAGATCACTGGCAGTGGTGATGGTGAGGGGTGATGGGATCAGTGGTGGTGGTGGAATCAGTGGCGGGCATGGTGGGATCGTGGTGGTGGTGGGGGGATGGGATCAGTGGTGGCTGTGAAGGAGGTAAGATCACTGGCAGTGGTGACGTATGGGGGGTGGGATCAGTGGTTGTGGTGGGATCGGTAGTGGTGGGTGGAATCAGTGGCAGGGGTGGTGGTGGGTGGGATCAGTGGCAGGGGTGGTGACATCGGTGGTGGTGGGTGGTGACATTGGTGGTGGGTGGTGACATTGGTGGTGGTGGGTGTAATCAGTGGCAGGGGTGGTGACATCGGTGGTGGTGGTGGGTGGGATCAGTGGCAGGGGTGGTGACATCGGTGGTGGTGGGTGGGATCAGTGGCAGGGGTGGTGACATCGGTGGTGGTGGTGGGTGGGATCAGTGGCAGGGGTGGTGACATCGATGGTGGTGGTGGGTGGGATCAGTGGCAGGGGTGGTGGTGGTATCAGTGGCGGGTTCGGTGGTTGTGGGGTTGGCAGTAAGAGGCAGAGGTGATGGTGGTGGGGAAGGATGGCACCAGGAATAGGGATAAGATCTGTGGTGGTGAAGGGGGTCAGTAAGAGACAGAGATCAGCTGCAGTGCACTGACTATTATGTCACTTACTTTCTCAGTCGATATCGTTACTCCCATGCCTCCAGGTATATTCCTGTGATGATAGGATCTCCTGCAGAGGGGAGAGCTCCTCCCCCTTCACTGCATTGGTGTCAGCTGGTCAGCTGACTTTCACTTCCAGCGTGTTACATCTTTTTTTTTTTTCCTGAGCGAGCGGACAAACAAATGACCCCCCCCGCGCGAACAAACGAGCCCCCCGCGCGCGCAGTGTAACAAGGTCCCACACCTCTAGCTGGCTTGTTCCATAGACGGAATGCTGATACTATTTTTTACAAACGCCGGTCTAGGGGGGGCGGGACCTTTTTACACTGCACGTCGAACAGACACAGCCAGCTCCATCACACACAGCGTGACATCCCCGCTGTGTGTGCGCAATAAAACGAAAACAAGAGGAGAGAGAGAGGGGGAGGTGAGCGCTGCAGCCTCCTCAGCTCAAAGCGGCGCCAGGGAAGTCCGGTCCTGCCGCTGTGTGTCCTCTGGCTGACAGTTTCCTGGCTGATCGCTTCAGCCAGGAAACGATCATCCACCCCAGCTCCTCACTCGCCCTGAATGAAATTCCACTCGCAAATCGCGAGCAGGCGAGTGGAATTTTTGAGGGCTGCCCTTACTATGCTGGCTCTAATGTAAAAAAATCGTTTTTAGGGTGAACCTCCACTTTAAGTAATAGTGACTTCATGAGCCCATGTTGATTTTGGTGGCACTTCCTGTTCCCCGGATCTGTGTGGTGCTAATTGGTTGTTTAGTCATTCAGGGCTAGTCATTTTGATATTTTATATATACCCTTTAGTCCCCTTTTTTCTTGGGGTATTAGATGGAACCTACTTTGAACTGCTGGTTTTCCATTATTTAGCCTCAAGACCGCCATTTATAATAATAGATGTTTTGCTAGTTTGACCATTGGAGGTGGTCTTGTTAGCTTTAGACCCCTTTCACACTGAGGAGTTTTTCAGGCAGTACAGCGCTAAAAATAGCGCTGCTATACCGCCTGAAAAACTCCTGCACTGCATACTCAATGTGAAAGCCGAAGGGCTTTCACACTGAGGCAATGCGCTGGCGGGAGAGAAAAAAATCTCCTGCCAGCAGCATCTTTGGAGCGGCGTGTATACCGCTCCTTCCCATTTAAAACAATGGGAAACCGCGGCAATACCGCCCGCAATGCGCCTCTGCAGTTTTCTTTACTTGTTTGGTGGGGACCGGGCATCCCACAAAGATACAATAGAGAGGAAGCTCTAAATCTGACAAATCGAGTGCAGTAAATTCCCCTTCTCCAAAATGGCGAATAATGCAAGGGACTGCCCGAGGCTCAGACCGAGGCGTGGTTGTTATGGTCTATAGCAGGGATAGGCAACCTGGAGTCCTCCAGCTGTTGCAGAACTACAAGTCCCATCATGCTTCTGGGAGTAATTGTAACTGCCAGCCTTGCAATGCTTCATGGGAAATGTAGTTCCACAACAGCTGGGGGGGCTACTGGTTGCCTACCCCTGGTCTTTAGTATTAAATGTGGTGAGATAGAATGCCGCCCGTGCCCCAAGACGACGGCAGATTGTAACGAAACGCGTCGGAGCGATGTGCTGAAATCACCATGCTTCTGCGATCCCGGAAGGACGGGTGTTTGTGTATTAGCCAGCCGGCTATTCATTTATACATTTAGTTTTATGCTTTCCAAATGTAAGTGCAACCTTATATGCCATAATTAAAGTTCCAGACGTTTTTACACTATGGCGAGTTTTATATTTTTCCAGGGGAACTTTAATGTGTGTGTGATACCCTGAGGTCAGACTTCATGCTGTATCGGTTCCCTGGCTGGGTATAAGCCACAAGTGCTATTGAACTCTTTATAAGAGGTCCATGTAAGCAGGCATTGTTGTTACGGTGGAGGTCACATTACACTTTTGGTGTTGGATGGTGTCGGCATCACGGGAATGATCCTTCTTTATCACAATTGGACTTTATTCAATATTATTCATTTTATCATTTTCATTGTCACACAGGTGTAGCACTAGTATTTTTGATTAATTGCTTGGATGGACTTTTTCGCATTAGGACATTCTGTTTTCAGTGTTTGGATTTTTATTTGATGTATTCGGCAAATGTTTAGCGCAGCTTAGTTTTAAATTTTGTTTTTTTACTGCGTCTATCTCACAGTTGAGCTGCTGCTATTGGAAACCTTCACATATTCGAGTGCAGTTTTTTTTATTTTTATATAATAGACATCTGTGCATGAACCCGCACAGATGTCTTTCAAATCGCCCCTGAACTCGCACTGAAATGTGGGTTTGAAATTGTGCAAGTTCAGCTGAATGCGCACAATTTCAAACCTGCCTCCAATGTAAACGTACCCTAAGGCCTCGTACACACGTCCGCTCGTGTGCCTCGTGTGTGCAGTTGCGCCTCAACCTAAGGTACTGTGCATAGGGTATACTGCGTTTCAATGGGATGGCATGTGCACTGTCTGAGTGTAGAATGGTATTACCCGCAGTTTCCTTGCGGTATAAAGTGGACGCTAGGCGGTTATCATTATCGATGTAAATTTCAACATCCAGGAAGGATATCCTACGGGGGTGGCTACTGACCGTGAATTTCAAGTTGTAGTTGTTATTGTTCAACATATTGACAAAATCAGTCAGGGCCGACTGTGTATCGGTCCAAACTATAAAGATATCGTCAATATAACGAAGCCACACGAGTGCCCGATTGGTGTAATCAGACAACTGTTCATCCGAGAAAGTTTCAGCAGACATGTTCGGTCGTGTGTAGGGCCGACCAGACAATTTTCCGGCCGACCGGACAGGTTTCCAGCAGACAAATGTTTGCTAAGAAACATGTCCGCTGGAAGCCTGTCCGCACATGTCCGATGGTCAGTACGACTCATTGGACATGTCCGCTGGCCCGAGAACCCGTGCATGATTTTGAAGTGATTAGATGCATGCGTGGAAGCATTGAACTTCCGGGTTCGCGCACGTCGCCGCGTCATCGTCGCTGCCACGTCACCGCGTATTCTGTCCGCGGGGATTTTGGTTTGATGGTGTGTACAACCATCAGACCAAAATCTGCTAGCAGACATGTCCGATGAACACGGTCTGCGGACCGTTTTCATCAGACAGGTCCGCTCATCTGTACAAGGCCTAAGAGTGCTCCTAATCTCAGCTTGTTACCTGTATAGAAGACAGCTGTGAGCCAGAAATCTTGCTGATTGATAGGGGATCAAATACTCATTAAAATGCAAATCGAATTATAACTTTTTTTGAAATGCGTTTTTCTGGATATTTTTTTGTTGTTCGGTCTCTCACTGTTAACATAAACCTACCATTAAAATTATAGACTGATCATTTATTTGTCAGTAGGCAAACATACAAAATCAGCAGGTGTTTAAATGCTTTTTTCCCTCATTGTAATTAGCCATTCTGCCTAGTGTTGCTAGGGTCCTTGGTTAAAATCTCCAACAAGACAATGCAGTGGAACCTTGGTTTACGAGTAACGCGGTTAACAAACATGTTGAAAGACGAGCAACTTTTTACAAAAAATTCTGACTCTGAGTTTGTGAGTGGTGTCTCGCAAAGCGAGCAGAATTCAAGCTAATGGGGTGTGCAGTACCACATTTAGCCAGAGTTGCGGGGGCGCCGGTGACAATCTGAACGGTTTCGGAAATACTTGGAAATTCTCCATAACCGAGTGTTTCCAAGATCAGCCGTGCTGTACCCGAGTATTTTCGAGTCTCTCCGGTGCCCCCCCCCCACCACCTCTGGCCACATGCAGTATTGCATGCCATAGAAGTGAATGTGGAACAAATTATCTTTGTTTCCATTGACTTCTATGGGGAAACTTGCTTTGATATGCAAGTGCTTTGCATTACAAGCAAGCTTTGAATCTAAGAGCCAGCTAAACAAGTTAGGAGCCAGTTTTTTTAAGCATAGTATGGTTTGTCAGTGCCCGGGGTAAGGCCAGCAATTTGCACCCCCTAACCCTAACTCACAGCGGAGCACCCAGTCAACGTAATGTAACGCTGTTACATCAGGGTTGTGGGCTTGCCAGAAAGAGTAAGGCTGGGTTCACACTCCAGCACAGCATGATGCTGCCACCACCATGCTTCACTGTAGGGATGGTATTGGCCAGGTGATGAGCGTTGCCTGGTTTGCTCCAGACATGACACTTGCCGATCAGGGCAGAGAGTTCAATCTTTGTTTCTTTAAACCAGAGATTTTGTTTCTTGTGGTCTGAGTCCTCCAGGTGCCTTTTTGGCAAACTCCAGATGGCTGTCGTGTGCCCTTTACTGGGGAGTGGCTTCCGTCTGGCCACTCTAGCATACAGGCCTAATTGGTGGAGTGCTACAGAGATGGTTGTTCTCTCTTTACAGAGAAACGCTGAAGCTCTGTCAGTTACCATTGGGTTCTTGGTCACTTCCCTGACTAAGGCCCTTCTCCACCAATTGCTCAGTTTGGCCGGGTGGCCCACTCTAGGAGTAGTCCTGGTGGTTTCAAACGTCTTTCATTTACAGATGATGAAGACCACTGTACTCATTGGGACCTTCAATGCTGCAGAAATGTTTTCTGTACCCTTCCCCAGATCTCTGCCTCGATACAATCCTGTCTTGGAGATCTACAGACAATTCCTTGGACTTCATGGCTTGGTTTGTGCTCTGACATGCACTGTTAACTGTGGGACTTTGTATAGACAGATGTGTGCCTTTTTTTCAAATCATGTCCAATGAACTGAATTTACCACAAGTGGACTCCAAGTTGTAGAAACATCTCAAGGATGATCAGTGGAAACACGATGCGCCTGAGCTCAATTTTGAGTGTTGTGGCAAAGGCTGTGAATACTTATGTACATGTGATTTTTTTTATTTTTTTTTGTTTCATTTTCTATTTCTAATAAATTTACATACCTTTCACATTGTCATTATGGGGTATTGTTTGTAGAATTTTTAGGAAAATAATGAATTTGATCCATTTTGCAATAAGGCTGAAACATAACAAAATATGCAAAAGGTGAAGTGCTGTAAATACTATCCGGATGCACGGAAGCCTGCATTAGTTAATTAACCACTTGCTTACTGGGCACATATACCCCCCTCCTGCCCAGGTGAAATTTCAGCTTCCGGCACTGCGTCGCTTTAACTAACAATTGCGCGGTCGTGCGACGTGACTCCCAAACAAAATTGACGTCCTTTTTTCCCCACAAGTAGAGCTTTCTTTTGGTGGTATTTGATCGCCTCTGCGGTTTTTATTTTTTGCGCTATAAACAAAAAAGAGCGAAAATTTTGAAAAAAATACAATATTTATTACTTGTTGCTATAATAAATATCCCAATTTAAAAAAAAAACACATTTTTTTTCTCAGTTTAGGCCGATACGTATTCTTCTACATATTTTTGGTAAAAAAAATCGCAATAAGTGACTGGTTTGCGCAAAAGTTATAGCGCCTACAAAATAGGGGACAGAATTATTATTTTTTATTATTTTTTTTTTTTTACTAGAAATGGCGGCGATCTGCGATTTTTATTGGGACTGCGACGTTATGGCAGACACTTTTGACACATTTTTGGCGCCATTCACATTTATACTGCGATCGGTGCTATAAATATGCACTAATTACAGTATAAATGTGACTGGCATTGAAGGGGTTAACACTAGGGGGTGAGGAAGGGGTTAAATGTATCCCTGCATTGTTTTCTAACTGTAGGTGGAGGGGGCGTGACTGGGGGGGGTGACCGATCTGTGTCTCTATGTACAAGAGACACAGATCGGTCTCCTCTCCAGAGACAGAACCGCTGTCTCTGTGTAAAACGGCAATGAGAGATGATCTCATATGTTTACATATGAGATCATCTCTCATTGGCCGCACAGATCGCATCGCAAACGGCCACTCTGATTGGCCGTTTGCGGCGATCTGTAATTGGCTGTGTCCAAGGGATACGGCCAACACAGAGTTTCCCTGCTGCACGCTCTGGAGCGCGCACGGGGAACGCCCAAAGGGGCGGACGTCAATTGACGTCCTGTTGGATTTTGGGATCCGCGCTGCAGCCATCATTTGACTATAGCGCGGGTCCCAGGAGGTTAAAGTAATATTAAAGTTTTTTTTTTTTTTTTTTTTTTATACTTGCCTGCTCTGTGTAAGGGTTTTGCACAGAGCAGCCCTCATTCCTCGTTCTCGGTTGCACCGCCGGCGCTCCTGGCCCCTTCCTCCAGTCGAGTGCCACCAGAGCACGCATTCTGCATGTCCATTCACACACAGAGCTGTGGCTCGGCCCTGCCCCCTCTCTCTCCTCGTTGGCTGTGATTGACAGCAGCAGGAACCAATAGATCCTGCTGCTGTCTCTGCCAGTGAGAACAGAGAGAGAGTCCCTGGAGAGCCAAGGCTCTTGTGCACATTGTTGGATCACGATGGGGCTCAGGTAAGTATTGGGGGGGGGGGGCTGGGGCACTGCTTCACGCATTGTTTTTTTTTTTTGTTTTTGTTTTTTTACTTTCATAAAGTGAAGAAAAAAACACTTTAATTTATGGGATTGCTTTGTTTCTGTGGGCAACCAGACACTATCCCTCCTCGTTTCCATAGCCATGGTCCCCAGATAATGACATTAGTGGACATTGGCAGGGACCTGCAAGGAAATACTAAAAGTTCTTGTTGCTGGAAGTAAACAGCTGTGCCAGCACTCAATCTTTTTCTGTACAGCCTGAGATGATGAACTCTCTTATTAGTTCTTCTAATAAAAGCCTGTAGACACACAAAGATGATTATCTCTGTTAGCAGCACAGTGCTGGCAAAAGACTATAATCAAAGACGAAACAAAAATGTCATTGTTGGAGCCTTTGCTTCGTCGGTGTAATTATGCAGTCATAATTATGGACCACAATGGGGCATTCTTTGTCTTTTGCTCATATGTAGGCAGAAGTCCTGACAGTCCTATGGGTAAAAATAAACACTCGCTCTTCTGTTATTACAAACATGATTAGCTGCAACAGCTAAAGAGAGGGGGCTGGTGACCTCTGACCTCCCAACAAGAGGTGGTGTTGTCTGTCATGCTGATTATCTTACATAATGCGTTGTATTGTTGTCTGCTTTGTTAGTATTCATTGTTATTGTTCTCGTTACAGCATGTGTGGAGTGAAAGTGAAGACTGCTTGCCTTTCCTGCAGCTAGCTCAGGATTACATTTCCTCCTGTGGGAAGAAGACGCTTCATGAAATACTGGAGAAAGTCTTCAAGTCATTCAGACCAGTAAGTTTGTTGGCTTTCTTAAAGGCAAGCAATTCTGGTTTGTGGTTAATTTTATTGTACATTTTGTATTTATAAGTCTTTGAAATGTTATATATATATTTTTTTTTATATAAAATCTTTATTTTACTTTTAACACCTGTTACAATGACAAGTAAATTATGATATACTACTGGGAGATCACATCAGTGGCGTCACTAGGGTTGGTGTCATCCGGTGCGGTAAAACATGGTGTCACCCCCCCCCCCCTGTCTAGGCTGCCCAGCACCAAGCAGGCAGCGCACGGGCACAGGCCGCACCCCAAACCAGCCCCTGTAAATGATAGTATAGGGCAGTATAGTGGCAGGTTAGGGTAGTATAGAGTGGTATAGTGGCAGGTTGGTGTAGTGGGGTGGTATAGGACAGGTTAATGTGGTATAGGGCATGTTGGGGTGGTATAGGGCAAGTTAGGGTTGCATAGGGCAGGTTGGGGTGGTATAGTGCAAGTTAGGGTGGCATAGGGGAAGTTGGGATGGCATGGAAAAGGTTGGGGTGGTACAGGGCAAGTTAGGGTGGCATTGGGCAGGTTGGGGTGGTATAGGGCAAGTTATGGTGGCACAGGGCAGATTGGGGTGGCACAGTGCAAGTTGGGGTGGCATGGGAAAGTTTGGGGTGGCATGGGAAAGTTTGGGGTGGCACAGGGCAGGCTGGGGTGGTACAGGGCAGGCTGGGCATGTCAGCTAAAAAAAAACGGGATGGTGTCACCCCTCTAGCGGGTGTCACCCGGTGTGGACCGCACCCCCCTAGCAACGCCTTTGGATCACATTAAAAGCTGTTTGCCTTCAGACTGTCTCTCCCTGATTAAATCTCCAGAAGACCTTATTTGAGAAGAGCAGACAGTGAAGGGGGTGAGTCACTACAATGATTCCTTCAGCTGTATGTGTAAATTTCAGCTTGAGTTCTGTGGCTCAAGAAGAAGCACATCAAGATCCTGGAGTGGCCTAACGAGTGTTGACAAGGGAATCCCTGCTGCCGAGCAATTGTTATTTCCAGACAGGGACGGCATCCCCATCCACCTCAACTCCCCACCCTGCTGGGAGAAGACAGTTGCTCAGCAGGAGGGATTCCCCTGTCAACACTGTGTTAATTGGGGACTCATGTAAATTTCTTTCCTTCAACCCATGGTTGCAGTAAAGAAAATTGCACCATGTATGGCCTGGAGAAGACAGTGATTATTGCTAGCGGCTATTGCAGCCACTAATAAGAATTGCAAGAATCCGGCAGGCTGGTTTTACCCAAGTTTAACGATCGATCAATTTGGTACATTCAGCCTTCCCATTAACAGTTTGAATCTCAGCTGGTTCCTGCTAAACCGAACGTGATTTGAACCGTGAAGCCTTAGCAGGTTCTCCATAACAAGTCCATCACTATACACTTTTTATGTACAAGAGGCAAAGTACAGGTTGCCACATATATACCATCTGACTAAGGGCTCTTTCACACGAGCGGACTATGCCGGTGGATCCGCCTGCCCAGGGGGGATCTGTCCACTGTTCCCTGGTGAGCATGTGGACAACACATCCTGCTTCCCTCTGAGTGGTCGCGTTGTAATTGGACCACCTATCCATTTACATTCGCCAGACAGATGGGAAACGGGTCCCCCATCCATCTGTTTTAATGGATATGATTGGATCGGATATCGGCGGGTGTAAACAGACACATGTCTGTTTACATCCGCCGCTTCATAGAGGGCAATGGATGGTTCGATCTGGTCCACCCATTTGAAAGGGGCCTAAAGTGTTTTCCTTTTATTGTTATTTTTTTTTTTAAAAGATCAGTGGGCCAGATTCTCAAGAGTTACGACGGTGTATCTCAGGAAACATCGTCGTATCTCTGTTTTTGGCCCCGGGTATCTATGCGAGTGATTCCTAGAATCATTTTTGCATAGATACGGCCAAAATCCGTCACTTACACCGTCGGATCTTAGATGTAATTCGATGCTGGCCGCTAGGTGGCGTTTACGTTCAGTTCTCATTTGACTATGCAAATGAGCCTGATACGCCGATTCCCGAACGAATTTGCGTCACGTAGTCGTCGTTTACGTCGCTTCCGTAAGCGTAAGGTTACCCCTGCTATATGATGGGTAACTTTACGCCAGTCCGCCGTATGCCATGTTAAGTAAGGCGTCGGGTCAGCGTCGTCTTTTTCCGTTGGTTACGTCGTTTTTCTAAGTCGTCCCCAAATACGACTTTACGTCAATGACGCTCACGTCGGCGTCATTGACGTTTTCCGTCGTGAGCTGGAGAATGCGCACTGGGCTCTTTTTCCACCCGGCGCGGGGGCGCGCTTAATTTGAATACAAGCCGCCCCCTTTGAATTACACGGCCATACGCCGGGCCATTTACACTACGCCGCCGCAAATTACGGAGCAAGTGCTTGGAGAATACGGCACTTGCTCCTGTAAGTAGTGGCGGCGTAGTGTAAATAGCTTACGCGACGCCGCCGCAGGATGTACGGGAATCTGGCCCTTTGTTCATAGTTATTCTAGCCATTTGTTATATTTGAATGTTGCTGTCAAGTTAACAAATACCGAGACTTGTTCCACCAGTATGCTATGACCTACAGATAACTTCATATTTGTTATGTAGTTTACTGGTCTTTATTGCCCACATATGACTTTTAATAAGCACTGCAATACTGGTGTATGATTTGGCCATATCTCTGACATTTTCTCTTCTTCACAGCTACTCGGTCTCCCAGACGTGGATGATGACACGTTTGAAGAATATAATGCGGATGTGGAAGAGGATGAACCCGAGGCAGATCACCAGCAGATGGGGGTCAGCCAGCAGTAGAATATCTAGGATATTCCTTATACAGAAAAAGAAAACAAACCCAACATATTGTAATAGTAAACATATATGACAAAAGTGCAGAAACCACTCAGTGAGCAGGGCATCTGGCTTGCCAACAGCAGCGTTTCCATGGGAGTTCTGTTGCTTTCCATCACTATTGATCCTATAGTATCTTTTAAGGCTGTTGAGCTCATTTTGAACAGCTCTACAATGTGATGATTTTTAAGTGCTGGTTACTGAATACATGACAGTGGGTGTGTAATTATGTAAATGTTGCCTATCTATGGGATTGTTATTGGTTCTAACTACAGGAAGAAGTTCAGCCAGAATATTGTTTGGTGAAAATAATTTACCCTCAGTGCGAAGTAAATTGTTAGTAACATAAATCTACAAAATTCTATTTACATTCATTATGTTCGTTTTCTCAGTTCTACAAAGTATCAACAATTCTAGTGCCAACACTGGTTTGCACACCCATTTTAAAGTCTAAATTTAAACATGTTTAACGGCGAAGAAATACTACATATATTGGGTACTCTATATTGCCCCTAACTAGAGTGTAACCTGGGATTTCTGCTATAGTGTGTACCTGTGATCTGGGGCCTATGGGTAAAGGTTAAACAGTCTATTAGAATAACAAGTTTATACTCTTGGTGAAGTAAACCCTCTTGCTAACCCTTAAGCGGACACGGTGTCTCTTTACTAATCTGCCACTAATTACTGTGGTCACAGATCATCAGTCCCACCAAATATGTTTGCATTCAAAAACTGAATTCTATAGTTCATTCATTTGTTTTGTGGGGACAGAATAGACAACATATATGAAGATGGCAACACAGCCCTGGAAATTTGCAGTGCGTTATACATAATACACGTTAGCATGCTAGTAATAGATAAATCCTGTCTTGTTCTGGTTTCTGTATTCAGCTGTAAGCAAATCATACAATCACGCTGTTGGGTAAATAATAATAATGTGGATGCTGATGACCTTCATGGATTTATGAAATAATAAAAAAAAAAAAAGCCAGGTAGTGAGATTATAATTGGCCCCCAATTTATGGTGAGTAGGGTCCCGTCTTAAACTGCAGACAGTAGGGTAGAGTCATTGCCAGTCGTTCAACCCTTTACAGCTGGGGAAGTTGACTCCTTTTGGTTTTCTCACACATTTCATGATCAGACAGGTTAGGATAGGTCACTGCTATACTTTTTGAATCTTGATCATGTTTATAGTCTGCTCTTGTGAGTAACAGCCCTCCCCTCCATGTACTTGCTACTATTGGGGCAGTACAGTAGCCTCAGTGCACCTAAACTGTATCATAAGAGATATGTTATGAACAAGCTATCGAAGTGTAAAAAACTCCTTCTGTTGTATGTACCAGTGCTTTTCTGATAACAGCCCATGGTTACACAACAAACGCCTGTATATGTAAGATGCTGGTGCCCTATAATGGGCTGCCTAATTTGCACTGTTTTGGGTAAACTGGAATTCACTACACGGAGCAGGAAATGTATACCTTTATATATTTAGCAGAAATGCTTATTAACCACTCATCGTATTGTATCAGAACACTTTCTGTGACAAGGACTTTGTAACAGCAATGTCCGAGTTTGCCATATTAATAGAGCATGCATAGGTATCTTGCATCCCAGACTCCTGTTGCTTTATTGCTAGCGGGGCTGACGATACATAATTTCCACCTCTGCAGCGAAGGTGGGGTGGGGGGGTCAGCCCAATACTGCATGTAATCCATTTGCAACTTTCCTGGATTATTGATCTTTTTTTATATGCTCATATATTTGACACACTGGGTAGATTTTGCACTGCAACATCAAAACAGGTATTTATCAGATTTTTGTGTTGCATTTTTAATCATGAAAAAAAAAAAAATAGCCTAAAATGGTAATGGATTTTAATGGAATCAACTTATTTATAGGTCTTAAGAATGCAGTGTATTGTATAATTATTAGAATAATGAGTGAAGACTCTACAATTGTCATCGCCATTGTGAGCCCTGGATATTGGCATTGATGTTTTTTGTTTACAGCAATCTAAGCGTTATCGGGAGAGTGAAAGTCATTAAAAATGATTGGTAAAGGAGAACGGCAGCCTAGCAG
Source organism: Rana temporaria (assembly GCF_905171775.1). NCBI lineage: Eukaryota > Metazoa > Chordata > Amphibia > Anura > Ranidae > Rana > Rana temporaria. The sequence goes on along the minus strand of NC_053493.1, from coordinate 117,474,400 downwards.
GTAATTGGTTTGTTCAGGGCTGGATGGAGGGTGTAACAACCTGACTCTTGTGCCTGTTTCTACAATCGCTTCCTATAAATCCCATGCTGCTCACTTGAACTTTCTGCTCTTCTTGCACCTCTGTCTCCTGCACCTGCTTCCACGTTATCCTCTGGGCTGGGGTTTCCTATTTTAGTGGTATTTAGAATTTCCTACTCCCTGCTCTTTCTCAAGAGTAGCACGGCCTCCGATTTAGGAACCGATGATCTGAGTTCCTTCCACTTCACACAGCAAGTGGCATTTGTTGCTGTGTATACAGGGCATATTTTCAACCATGGCTGCAGCTCCATACCCTGACTTGTAAAATACTAAACAGAAGTCGAGACATCTCTTCCTTCTGAAGGTAGATTAGATCTGAAGACCATGTCCTACGAAAAGAGACACGCTGGGGCCCATGCAGCAAAATTGTAGTGGTTTAGAGAAATCTTGACAACTTTTTGGTCCACCTGTTAAAGCGGGAGTTCACCCATTTATTTATTTTTTTCTCTTTTCCCCTTAGATTCCTGCTCGTTTTGTCTAGGGGAATCGGCTAATTGTTTTAAAATATGAGCAGTACTTACCCGTTTTCGAGATGCATCTTCTCCGTCGGCTTCCGGGTATGGGTCTTCGGGAGCGGGCGTTCCTTCTTGATTGACAGTCTTCCGAGAGGCTTCCGACGGTCGCATCCATCGCGTCACTAGTAGCCGAACGCCGGTGCGGCTCTATACTGCGCACCGACGTTCGGCTTCTTTCGGAAAATCGTGACGCGATGGATGCGACCGTCGGAAGCCTCTCGGAAGACTGTCAATCAAAATAGGAACGCCCAGTCCCGCAGCCCATACCCGGAAGCGACGGAGAGGATGCATCTCGTAAACCGTAAGTACGGATCATATTTTAAAACAACTAGCCGATTCCCCTAGACAAAACGAGCATCCATCTAAGGGGAAAAAGTGTATTGTAGGGGTGAACCTCCGCTTTAATTTCTATACCTGTTTGAAACTGTGGTTATAAACCATCACCAAAGAGCAAACCTTTAAGTTTCTGCAGGGTCTACTAAGAAGTTTAGTAGTGCGGGTGCATCTTGTAATAAAACCATTGCTCTTCCAAAGTGAAAAGTGCAAATTGAGGCTCCTAGAGCTCTTAGCAATTAATTGAAGCTTTATTTGTCTTTTGGAAGATGTCAAGCAAAGAGAGGTAAATGTAGATGATCAATGGGTTATTTAATGACAGTCTTTTCCATTATTAAGCTGCTTACTGGGTTGTTAAGAATAAATTAATATGTCTAGTGTGCCCACTGTACTAATGAAGCCATAGTTAAAAAAAGAGGATCATTCTTACACCGATTTGCCAGAACAATTTTGCTTACTCTTATCATTGCGCAGGTATCCACACAGAAGATCTTCCATTGTGTCTTCAGCCTTACCGTTTCATGCAGTTGAGTCTAAGATTGGTCATATTGATAAAGACTCTTTTAAAATGAGTTTATTTTAAATATTTAAAAATGTTGGGTGGTAATAGCACTGCTGTATGTGTAAAAACCTGAGAAGACGGAGTTGAGGCATATTTGGACCTTTATTTATTTTCAAATATTCTTTTTATTCTATATAAACAAATTGTGTACATGCGCGTTTTAAGGGGTTCAGGTTTGTTGTGCCTCTCCAAAGTTGCAAAGATTCATATCCATTGTGCATGTAAAGGAGGCATACACCCTCGATTTTTATATTTGGGAGTAATTACATTTTAAGTTATTTGTTTCCTTGTTGTATGACAGAGTTGCCATTTTCTTTATATTTAGTAGATGTGGTTACTGAAAAAAAAAAAAAACTGCAAGCTGCAACCGTTGTTTGGTTTAGATATCGTATTTGTGTATAGCTGAATGATTACAGTATAGGTAAATTTGTGTAGAACTCTGCCCAGTTCTGTTTCTGTGTTTTGCTGGCTCTTCCACCATTCCCAGCCCAGCTGTGCTAGAGAGAGCTGGGCTTTCTGGGAAACCACTGGATTGGATCTTCCATACATCACTACAAATTCTTCCACTTGCCCTTCTACATGCCCTCTAATACAGCGCTTCTCATCTGTATTAAAACACATACACCTTTGGCAGTTTTTGACAAGTACCCCCTGGTTGCTTACTTCACCTTATCCTAAGGGCCTATTCACACTTTTTGGTTACAATACGTATGTGTGATGCGGTGCCTTCATTCTAATTGGCCTCCCAGTGCTTAAAGGGTTTTTTTTTAGCTACCGTATTTGCCGGTGTATAAGGCGACCAGGTGTATAAGACGACCCCATTTTTTTTGCCTGTACTCTCCATATAAGATGACCCCCCTTCTGAGGTTTCCGACGCTTCATATTTCTTCCTTCTGGAGACATATTCTTCTTGTTGGAGCTGGAGCCAATCACAGCAAGCGATGTATTCTATTAATGAATGCAAATCCTGCTTGGATTGGCAGAGGCTGTAACATCAGGCCACGCCTCTCTGACTCTCAAAGCCAATCCGAGCAGGCTACTGTATGTAGCCTGCTCGGATTGGCAGAGGTTGTTACTCCAATCCGAGCAGGCTCTGTATTCATTTGAGATTGGCTAAGCGGTATAGCCAAAGCTACATACAGTATTACCGCACATCCAGCAGGCATCTGAGCAGCTGACCCGGTGTATAAGACGACCCCTGCTTTTTGGCCAGTTTTTTTAAGTGTAAAAGGTAGTCGTATACGCCAGCAAATACAGTAAATAGCTTCCTTTACCTTAGTGCAGTCCTAGTTTCATGTCCTCATTGTTCGTTTTTGCTCTGATGTTGCTGTAATTCCTCTCTGTTCTGGACACTTCCTGGTTGTCTGTTTCCTGATGACCACAGTACTGGGAGCTTTCTCTCTGTGGCGACTAATCAAGGAGGTGTGATTACTGTGTGTCTAAAACAGTTTCGTTTTACAAACCGTCACTGCCCTCTATTGGCTCTCTGGCTCTGTACATCAGAGAGAAAGGCAAAAACGAAACTAAACTGCAGGTACATTATATGATTGATTTCTATAAATTTTTTTATTTTATTTTTTTATTCTAAAGTGTATTTTGTGCGTGTACTCGAGAGAGGAGCCGGACTGCAGGAGTTTGGGAGTAGGCAGGCCTCCCCCAGAGGCAATCTGCCACCTTTCTCCATGCCCCGGGTGGCAATGGCGCGTGTGTGAGGGGGTCCTCCCACACATGTGAAATCGCATCTCAAATCGGCGGCATTTGTCGGCAATGACACTGTCCTAATCGGCTGAATTCAGCTGAACTCGCACGGCTTCACTCTCGCAGCCCAGTGTGAACCAGGGCTTACACAAAGTATTTGAGCAAATTAAATGAGTTTGTTGGAGTCCATTTTATATTCACTGACAGGGAAAAGGTGTTCTGACACAGACTTCTGATGTTTTCCTATCTGCATACAGTACTTGTTTTAGGTCAAAGATTTTGACTATATTAAAGCCAGCAGGTCAACCTAACAGCTTCTCCAGATGGAGGTCAGCAATACCAGTCCCTTTTATCTTCTAGTATCTTATGACGCTGTGTACATCATTACCAGCACCCCATAAAATTATACATGGTTCCTAAAATCTATAGTTTTTCTGAAACGCTATGATATTTTGATAAATTTACTTGAAGGGGGCCATTAGTACCAATTGGGCTATGAGTGTTCCTGCCTGAGATCCTGTGCTGTGGTGGATTCTGCATAGGAATGTATGGAATATCTGCAGGTGAGCCACGATGAAGCGGTAGTGTCAGCTGAGTAGTGGGGGGGGGAAAGATCTAACACCCATTAGTGGAGTAAATCCTGTCTTTCAATCTAAAACCAAAAAAAAGTTTTGTGTCAAGGTTCACTTTAAGGGCAGTTGTGTGCAGTGACCCATAACAATCAAATCAGATTTCAGTAGTAAAGCTTTACTTACCGTTTTGGGTGTATATTTCCTTTACATGTCTACTGTATTTTCACAACTCAACCAAACCATATTCAGAATTGCATTGTTTCAGAAGTTGCTTCCAACAACTGATTCTTTTGTGTAAATGTTACCAAGCTCTATGTAAAACAATGCTTTGTATTTCATGTAGACAAACGTTTTGTGGTAACATTGCATGTAAACAATGTTTGCTAATATCTGTGGACTGGGGTCTTGGTTAATAAATCATCTACACTCTACGAAAATGTGGTGTATGTACCTGATTATTTTGTGTGTGTGTGTATGACTGCGTGCACGGTAAATAAGCCTATATCTAAACACACTTTGATTGGAACTCAGGAGGTTCCATCTATTTGGCCACATCAGGGCTCAAGTCCTGCGGGAACGCGTGGGAACGGAGTTCCTGCACTTTTTTCACAGCAGGAACGCAGTTCCCTTTGCAGGACTAAAGCAGCCGAGCCGCCCGAGCCAATCCTTCACTGAGCGGCGATGCCCAGCTCGAGTCACTGTCAGGGGCAGGCGAACCTTAGTAATCCTTTATGTTACTGGCCGCTTCCTGTATATGGATTTATCGGGTAGTGTGCGGGTATTCCGTCACTTCCTTGATGCCGCAATGTGTCCTGGGAGCTTTTGTCATTGTTCCCAGGAGACATTGCGGAGGTCTGCCGAGAGTTATCGCGGGATTTAGAAAGAACTTGCTTAAAAAAAAAACATGCGCTTTAGTAATTATGCATATGAGCGTATCATTTTTTTTTTTTGGTGGGGGAGTGGATCTTGGGTGGGAGTTCCCACACTTTTTTCCCCAGGACTTGACCCCTGGGCCACATGCTTTGTTTCTTTCATGAGGACATTTTAGGTTAAGAAGAAATTTCATTTAATTTTCTGTTTAACCACTTGCTTACTGGGCACTTAAACCCCCCTCCTGCCCAGACCAATTTTCAGCTTTCAGCGCTGATGCACTTTGAATGACAATTGCGCTGTCATACAACGCTGTACCCAAATAACATTTTTATAATTTTTTTCCCCCCACAAATCAAGCTTTCTTTTGGTGGCATTTGATCACCTCTGGGGGTTTTATTTGTTGCTAGACAAAAAAAGATGGGAAAAAAAAAATCATGTTTTATATTTTGTTAACATTTTTTTGCAAACAGGTAATTTTTTTTTCCTTCGTTGATATGCGCTGATGAGGCAGCACTGATAGGCTGCACTGTTGGGGACAGATAAAGCGGCACTGATGGGGGACACAGATAGATGGCACTGGTAGGTGACAATGACGGGCACTGGTAGGTGACAATGCTGGGCAGCACTGTTTGAGGCACCGATTTAGATGTTACATTGTGGGCACTGGTAGGTGGGACTGACACATAAGCCGATGCCTCCTCTAAATGATACCAACTGCACTCCACATCTTATCCCAGCTAGTGGTCTCTAGAGTGGTGCCAGCAGCAGGAAAGAAGAGTGAAAAGCAATCTGAGTGTGTTTGACAGGTGCCTCCTCACCACCTGATCTAAACCCATGATTGCCGTGCAATGCATGTGATTGTGACACGGTAGTACGACAATTGGAGGTTTAAATCGGGTGTGAGGAGGCAACACTGTGCCTGGTAATCTTTGACTTCTCCTATGTTCTTTAGGTAAATCTCCACCTCTTTAAGTTTGCCTACCCCTGGTTTACAGCAACCCTGGAAGTGACCTCTTGCTCTGGGCAGGTTGAAACTGAACATTAGTATTCTGTACATATTGTCACATTCAACACAAATGACAGGTTACAGCAGATGAACAGGTTGTAGTATTGTGTGGTAAAAAGATGATACTGTCTGTAGCTTGCAAAACACATGTGCCCTTGTTACATGTGGCCTGTAAGCAGTCTCCATAGACAGGAAGTACAAAACTGATGAAAAAGGGTGGCGCATTACACCGAAAGGCAGTGTGTAATAGATCAGACAAAGAAAATACAGAAACTGTGCATTACCACAAAAGGTCACTAGTTGGCAGCATGTAAACAAAACATAACATCCATAGAAAATGGTTAAGAGAATGAATATGTGTATATATAACAAATTATACGCCGATTGGGCGGCACACCCAGTGCACTTGATTGGTTGAGAGGCGGGTCAGTGTTAACAAAGCGAATTCCTTCGCTTTGCTAACACACAGCTGAGTGAATAGCAAACGCATGGCTAATCAGGTGCTTCCAAAAAAATACCCTCCGCAGCTGTAATTCCGACGCCCGGTACTCAAAAAGGGGCGGGGTTCCTGAATAGGAGGTGTCAGCTGCGACCATAGATACATTCATGCAATGTATGAATGTATCTATAGTAATTAGAGCGGTGACAGGAGAGGGGGAGGGCTGCGATCCTGCACCCTTTATAGATGCACCGCCACCGAGTACCATTAGAAAAATGTAGGTGTCCCTTACTTGTGTACACAAAGAACCAAATCTCACCACATCCCTAATTAGACCAATTGCTATACCTCCGAAGAGGTATGTTTCCTCAGTGGGATTTTAAACGTGGGAGATAGGTTAGAGTATAGGACTAAATTAGTCAACAAATATTTATCAAAAATATCAAATTTTATTTTAGTTTAAGTAGTGTTGTTCATAAACAACGAATCAAGGACAAAATACGTTAACAGCATAAGATATAAAGCCCCCAAATGACCAATAGAGGGCACGACCTAGGGCGGACAACTAACAAAGATACCCTACATCATTCATAGTAGAACACATTCAGAATTATATACGTGTACAAGCGACAGGGGAAAAAAAGCAAGAAGCCCTCTAAGAAACTGTCTCATAGGTATAGACAGGGATGCCAACGTTTCGAGGCTTTTAGGCAAAGTGTCGCCTCTTCATCAAGGCGGGGGCGGTGCAAAAGTGTCGCCGTACAGTCTAAAAATAAATAGATAATGAAAAACATAAATACAAAATACATATTGAAAATGTAAAACGTATATACATTTAAGGCAATCATTTACAGAGAATAGTACATACACACAACCACTGAACAAATCCTCATCATGGCTCCTACCGTGTCTGGGATGGTGCCAAGACAACATATGTGTGGATAGGAAAATCCCCAAAACTGTACTTCAATTCAGAAGAATATTTAATATTTAGATACTGCTTGCAAACTTCTAATCATCCCTTGGTATGGATATGATAAGACCGAAAAATTGTATGAACAAATACTAACCGGTAGCTGGATGATAAATGTGTCTCAAGTGGAGACCATGAAGATTACTGGGCCGGTTAGAAGAGGAATATGTCCTAGGTCATTAAAAACACAGGTTGTTCACAAGGTATCTCCATACGTTGTGGCCTATGGTAAAAAAGATATGCAAAGCAGACAGGGAAAAGGGAGAAAACATCAAAATGCCAGGCATCCTATCCACACATATGTTGTCTTGGCACCATCCCAGACAAGGTAGGAGCCATGATGAGGATTTGTTCAGTGGTTGTGTGTATGTACTATTCTCTGTAAATTATTGCCTTAAATGTATATACGTTTTCCATTTTCAATATGTATTTTGTATTTATGTTTTTTCTTTATCTATTTATTTTTAGACTGTACGGCGACACTTTTGCACCGCCCCTGCCCTGATGAAGAGACGACACTTTGCCTAAAAGCCTCGAAACGTTGGCATCCCTGTCTATACCTATGAGACAGTTTCTTAGAGGGCTTCTTGCTTTTTTTTTTTTTCCCCTGTCGCTTGTACACGTACCGTATTTATTCGAGTATAACGCGCAAAATTTTATACCCAAAAAAAAATCAAAGTTTTGGGTGCGCGTTATAAACAAGGACTAGGGTGGGATGGCAGTGGCGGGACCGATACCGAGTATTAGCGGGAGTACTCGTACTCCCGCTAATACCTCCGATACTAGAATAGAATACTTCCCCCCTCCCCCCACCGCCACCAACGCCGCTACAACGTTAATCACCGCGGCGCGGGGAACATTACAGACAGCTTTCGTTTGAATAGCTGTTTTCCCCGCCGCGCATAGACACTCCCCCTTGGACGGATCTGTCCAATCGCGAGCAAGGGGGAGTGTCTATGCGCGGCAGGGAAAACCGCTGTTCAAATGAACGCTGTCTGTAATGTTCCCGCGCCGCGGTGATTAACAGTAGGTGGCTGCATATACAGGGGACATGGCTGCACATACGGGGGACATGGCTGGACATACAGGGGACATGGCTGGAAATACAATAAATGATTTTTGGCAATTACAATGTTTTTATACCGATTTTTAATCGAAAATTAGGGGTGCGCGTTATACACGTGTGCGCGTTATACTCGAATAAATAGGGTATATAATTCTGAATGTGTTCTACTATGAATGATGTAGGGTATCTTTGTTAGTTGTCCGCCCTAGGTCGTGCCCTCCTTCTCTCTATTGGTCATTTGGGGGCTTTATATCTTATGCTGTTAACGTATTTTGTCCTTGATTCGTTGTTTATGAACAACACTTCTTAAACTAAAATAAAATTTGATATTTTTGATAAATATTTGTTGACTAATTTAGTCCTATACTCTAACCTATCTCCCACCTTTAAAATCCCACTGAGGAAACACACCTCTTCGGAGGTATAGCAATCCGAGTACCATTACAGCATATTTTGTACACCCTCGACGAAGGTATTGCAAGCAGATTTGTAGCTGACTGAAACAGGATCAGAATTATTAGATTTTCCACTAAACCGTGAATCTAAAAAACGAAATATAGATAAAAGTATTCACGTGGCGTATATATGGGTGAATGTTGTGCTTTCCTGTAGGTGTGCTTTAAAAACATATATATACATATATATATAAAAAAATAAAATAAAAGAGGCTGAGGAGCACTGACTGCACTACTTTAACATTAATGTGCCTTCTGCTTGTATGTACTTGGGTAAGCAAAAAAAGGGAGTGGGGAAATGTGTGTCATACTAGAATGCCTGGGGTAAAACCCAAAGCCCTGAGCTGTTTTTAAGTTGTTTTTTTTTAAACTGACTGAAATGTATTTGTTAACTAGGAAATTAATGTCTTAATCGTACATTACGGGGCACAGGAGAAATCTTCTGGAACCTTGGATTATGCAACTGCCTTCAAGAGCTTGAACGCTGACCAACAAGACAGCCGAGACAACCCCTACCACTCCCAGCAAGGCTTAGTTTTTTTGCACGTGTCCTTAGGAGAACCCACATATTCTCCCTGCTCAGAGATTTCAAGATTTTTTTTCTACAAGCAAGATTCTTCAGCAGCTACAGTGGCTCCTTTTTTTTTTTTTTTGCAATATCCACAGCTACTGAGGCTCTTTTTTGGTGACTAATTTGCATACGGGCTAGTCTTTAGCTTCGCAGAGCTAGCCTGTAATGTTGGCCCCTGGGCACTTGACTCTTGGCTGTCCACATTTTGAGCCTTATTGTTGCTCTGTGCTTGACCTAGAGCAGGGGTAGGCAACCTTTAAGCGGTGGAGATCTACCTGAACAACACAGAGGAGATCAAAGATCACAGGGTGAGCTTTTTCATTTATTAATAGAAAAATAAATTTACTAGCAAGCCCCCAATAATAAGTAAGGAACTTAGCCTGCAGCCATGAACCAAAACATCCCTGGCTGCTGCCTCTGCAGCTTAATGTTGGGAGTGGTTGGAAAGTAATAAAACTGTGGCTCCTCCGAGGGATTTTACTGCCCCCAACCACTAGTGTGAACAATCCCTAATGCACAGACCGCTTTATAAAGTACCACCAAAATAACCCGCTCTGCTGAGTGCAATTCACTCCCCACCCATATTCCTTGCGTTAGAGATCTCCCCTAACATTGCTTATCCTCCTTCCCAGCCCACTCCAACAGTACAGACTTCCTGTCCATCACAGACCCCCCCTCCAGCACAGCCCTCCCCACACAATACAGACCTGTCAGAGCAGAAGACCCCCTCCCCCCAGTACCAACCTCTCAGTATAAACACCCTACCCCCAGTGCAGATGTCTCGGTGCCCCCTCACCCCCCCCCATATTGGATTGCATTATCTGCTCCTTACATCCCTTGAGATCTTCCGCCATCTCCTTGTTAATTAGACAGTTTTGGCTGGCTGCATGTGGTATGTGGGGCTTGCTACATAGTTGTTAAAATCTTGTTACTGGAGTAACAAAGCTTTATGAAAAACTTGTGGATAATTTAACCTACCATTATCTACATCAACCAGAGCTTTTGGCCGGGAAACCCGTCCGTGTGTATGCTCCATCACAGTTTTCCCGACAGGAAAAGCGCCGGGAATCCCGGCGGGAAAAAAAGAGAACATGTTCTCTTTTTTCCCGGTGGCTTTTAAGCCGGCAGTTTCCCTATGGGGAAAACCTGCGGTGGAGCATACACACGGACGGGTTTCCTGACCAAAGCTCTCATGGCAGTTTTCCTGTCGGGAATACCGGACTTGTGTAGGGGGAAAAAGCTACTAGCAGGTTCTCGGTTTTCCCGGCGGTGTGTTCAAGGCATTATGCTGTGTTCCGAGATGGAGGCTAGCTACCATTGCTGACCTTTTGAGTATACAGATATGACCAGGGCCGCTGATAGGCCAGTACAACTGGCCCTGTTGTACTGGGCCCGGCCAGCAGGGGGGCCCGGACAATCTCAACAGAAAAATAATTAAGAAAAAAAAAAAAAAACCTGACCGAACATTATCCAGACCAAACCCCCCAACACCACCTGCCAAGTAACACCGACCCTATCCATCCCCCCGCCACATTGCTTTTTACGTTTTTTTTTTTTTTGTAGTACACAACCTTCCGTGTAGGTGACAGAAGGGACTATTTTTTCTATTTCGGGCGCGGAAGAATGTCTGTTCTCTCTTCCGCGCCCGCTCCTAATGCTGGCTCAAGTCCCGGCCGGCGTATGCTTCCCTGGCCGCGGAGCGATTCCTCTCCCTCCGCTCTTGGCGCTCTGCTATGTTCTTCACGCGGCAGAGACAAGAAGCAGAGACACAAGCGGCGGCTTCGGCAGAAAATAAAAAGAAGCACCTGACATCTGACTGACAGGAATAATTTGTGGCCAGTCCAGGCAGCAGCAGGATCAGGGAGGAAGTAACTCCTGGCTCCCAGCTAACACAGGTGTGTGTGTGTGTGTGCTTGCTTGGGGGGGGGGGGGGGAAATCTAGATCTACTACTACTACTGCAGCAGCCAGCATCTAAGCATCTATACATTATGGCATTGGCAGCATGAGTGCCACTGTCTGCAGGTAGCACATGCGTTACCACCCGTGCCGCCAATGCCATAATGTGCTGCAGAGACAGTGCCACCCACTCCGCCAGTGCCATAGTGTGCTGCAGACAGTGCCACCCATGCCGCCAGTGCCATAATGTGCTGCAGACCGTGCCACCCATGGCATTATGCCATTGGCGGCATGGGTGGCACTGTCTGCAGCACAATATGGCATTGGCGGCATGGCATGGGTGGCACTGTCTGCAGCACAATATGGCATTGGCGGCATGGGTGGCACTGTTTGCAGGTAGCACATGCATTACTGCCCGTAACACATGTGCTGCCTGCACAATATGGCATTGGCGGCATGGCATGGGTGGCACTGTCTGCAGCACAATATTGTATTGGAGGCATGGGTGGCACTGTCTGCAGGTAGCACATGCGTAACTGCCCATAACACATGTAATGCCTGCAGTGACAGTGCCACTCATGCCACCAATGCCGTAATGTGCTGCAGACAGTGCCACCCATGCCGCCAATGCCATATTGTGCTTCAGACAGTGCCACCCATGCCGCCAATGCCATATTGTGCTGCAGACAGTGCCACCCATACCGCCAATGCCATATTGTGCTGCAGACAGTGCCACCCATGCTGCCAGTGCCGTAATGTGCTGCAGAGACAGTGCCACCCATGCCGCTAATGCCATTTTGTGCTGCAGACAGTGCCACCCATGCCGCCAATGGCATAATGCCATAGGCAGCATGGGTGGCACTGTCTCTGCAGGCAAAACATGCATTTGGCATTAGTGTCATGACTGGCACTGTCTGCAGCACAATTATGGCATTGGCGGCATGGATGAGAAAAATAATTATCATTTGTAGACAAACCTGCACTTTCTTTCAAGGCAGTGTCTGGGGAGGGGCCAGGGGTGGGGCTGAAGGAGGGACCAGGGGCGGAGCTGTAGGGGGCCCCATCAGGTAGGCTGTACGGGGCCCCATGATTTCTATCAGCAGCCCTGGATATGACAGTTAAGCAGGTCTTCCTTCTTCAGTCCTCCAAACAAGCATGCAGCAAATTAACTTAATACTACCAGATCTGTATGTTGTCCTAAGTCAGTGACTCTGAAATTATTGATGCCATTACATATGCCTAATAACCAGCTAGCACAGGCTTCCTTAAAATACTGTATGAACCTTGGATAACCTAAATCTTCTGTTTAGAACACTTACAATGGGAATTTCAATAAGCCTCATTTAAGTCTCCGGTTTCCCTGGCCACATTTCATATGTTCTACATCTGTCTATTTGGCAGTTCAAACCCACCTTCCACTTGATTCTATTCAATTGATTCTAGTAAGAGAGTCTGCTAGGAATTCAAATATTTGGCTACTGCAGAATTTAGGATGAGGTAATGTTAAAGGTGTTTGACCGAAAGAATTTTCCATATGCTATGCCCATTTTAATAATGCTGAAATATCCTGTGTGTGTTTTCCTGTGTTCTTGGAATTCTCAGCTTCATTTTGGAAAATGTATTCAACATTCAGATATCTGATTTAGCCATGACAGAACAATATCTGCATTTCTCCACATTCTTTGTATATAGACTTACCATACTTGTATTTCTGAAACAGGAGAGGAACAGGGAATACTACTATATGGTATAATATATTGTAGGGATGGAAATGCATTAGAAAGTTAATGGTTTTCTTTGGAGGGTGATATTTGCATTTATGAGGTTGCTTTAAAGAGGAAGTAAACACTGATGCGTTTTACTTCTTTTTTGTTTCCCTGCAAAGGTAAAGCATAATGGGCTACTATGCATCGCATAGTTGTCACTTACTTAGGTGAAAGTGGGCTGTAATGCTGCGTACACATGACCGTTTTTTCCATCGAATAAACTCTGACGGGTTTTTCCAACGGAATTCCGCTCAAGCTGTCTTGCATACACACGGACACACAAAATTCCGACCGTCAAAAATGCGGTGACGTACAACACTACGACGAGCCTAGAAAAATTAAGTTCAATGCTTCCGAGCATGCGTCAAATTGTTTCCGAGCATGCATGTTTTTTTCTCTGTCGGAATTCCTTACAGACGAACGGAATTTCCGATACAATTTATTTCAGTCTGAAAAAAAGAGAACATGTTCTCTTTCTAAGTCCAGAAAGGGAGCAGGGGGGGGGGGGGACTTTAAATTAAATATATGGCAGCAAATTAATAATAGGTCAACAGCAGAGCTTTAATGGATTTTGTAGGTATAAACATACAGGTGCAAAAATCAAATACAGCGATACACATAATACTGGCAATACACATAATAGTAACAAGAATATCTCACTGGTAATAATGGTTGATTTGATAAGCAAGGTAATAAACATAAGTATGATGATAACAATCATGTCTCATTGGAGACTAAAATAAAGTTCCCTGGTTCACCAAGGGCAAATTGAGTAATAACGTAATTAAAGGTACTGCCTGCAAGACCTAAGACTTCACTGAACCTGAGAAGATGGATGTAGCATAGTAACTTGAAAGTCATGATCTGAAAAGGTATCAAAAAGTTCTACGCGTTTCGTGGCTAAACGCCACTCATCAGGAGAATGCGCGTGGTATGTCTAAAATTAGAATATGTGAGTAATGAATATGTGAAAGGGCATGGACAGGCTAAGATAAAAAAAAACAACAACAAGATTGCCACTTACTGGTTGGGGTTGCAGTTTAACATGTACTGTGGTAATGGGGTTTTGCGAGCTTCCGGGCACATCCCTAATAGGGGGCCGAGGCAAACCTCTCGACGGAGAAGACCCATACATGCAGCACCCGGAGTCGGCATGAAACCACGGGACATCTCTGTAGGGAAGTGAAGGAAAAATGAGACTGAGGGATGGAGGGAGGTGAAAGTAAGAAAGGGAGCAGGTGATGGTGAAAGGGGGTTTTGCTGGGATAAGGGCTGGGAATCTAGGGTAGCCAGTGGAGATGAGTGACAATTAAATGAGGGGTGAAAGCGGGTAGAGGGTAGATCACCCACGGTGACAACAAAAGAGTGACGATAGGTGGAGCAAGTGAACCGTGGCAGATAAGGTCAGGTTAAGGGCTGTCCCATCATGCCCCTGTCGGTAACATCATAAGGGGGCGGGGTCACTGGATGACGTCACTCGGTGACCACGCCCCATGCCTATACACGGCATTACAGCGGGAGAGAGCGTTGTGTCAGCATCGGGAGAAGAGAAAAGGGAAGAAGATGATGGAGAAGACTGGGCCACCGCTAGTAAAAGAGCTGGAAGAAGATGGTGGAGGAGCCTGGCAGAAGGCAGAAGGCACCGCGGGAAGAAGAACCGGAGAGCTGGAGAAGAGGCCGCAGAGCACGTAGAAGTCAGAAGAAGACCCCCGGAGCTGTCTAATAAATTACTTTAAAAACCTGTCTAGTGTGTTTTACTTTTGAAACATTTTTCCCCAGGTGAATGGGTACGTGTACGATGTACCCCATACACATTCACATAGGGGCGGGGTCGGGATCTGGGGGCCCCCTTATGTAAGTGGGCTCCCAGATTCCCATAAGCCCCCCGCCCACAGACCCCGACAACCAACGGCCAGAGTTGTTGGGAAGAGGCCCTTGTCCTCATCAAGATGGGGACAAGGTGCTTTGGGGTAGGGGGCGCAGGGCCCTTTACCCCAAAGCACCTACCACCATGTTGAGGGCATGCGGCCTGGTACAGTTCAGGAGGGGGGGCACTCGCTCATCCCCACCCCTTTTCCTGACCGGCCGGGCTGCATGCTCGGATAAGGGTCTAGTATGGATTTTGGGGGGACCCCTACGCTGTTTTTTGCAGACTGAAGGGCCTAGTATATAAACAAAAAAGTCAGTGCTACTACCCATACATCACATGGAAAGCAGAGCTCCGGGGTGCTCGATCCACAGTCGCTGGCTTTGTAGAATAATGAGAAATCCTGAATGGGTATTGCTCACCCGGATAGACCCCTCTCACATGGCCTAGTAGCTGGAATGATGCACAGAAAGTATAGGAAACAGTCTCTGCCACAGACCGTCTGAGAGCACAGAATGAATATTCAGGAATCCTCTGCCACAGGATTTAAAGTCCAGAACTTTCTGCCTTACATTTAAAGAGCCTTTAAGCCAATCCGGAGGACTGTAAGGTGTTGCAGGTTATGGTAAGGTGACCAGATTTTTAAAATGAAATCCGGGGACATATTTTTTCTTTACTAGTAATGGCAGCAATCAGCGACTCTGCCCGTCGCCGCCCGCCTCACAGCCTCTCAAGTATTACTCTTTAGGGCCCGGCTACTACTGGATGGGGAGCGGAGGAAGATCACTCCACCAGGGAAGGCAAGGAGATAGGCAGGTGGCTGGCCAGGATTTGAGCCAAGGCAGATGAACATGCGAGCGGAGCAGAATGGGGATGCGCCCGAAACTGAAGAAATATTCCCCCCGCTCCGACCAGCACATGATCATCAGAAAGGGGAACAGATAATGGGAAAAATACAACCCCCCTATGCTAGTAGGCATGGCGGAGCGGGGGTGTGTAATTCTATTTTTTTTATTTTAATTCTGCACTGACTGTCTTTGACATTGCCCCTGCCCCCTATTAAATCAAATCTGGGGACAAAACCAGGGACAGACTTGGTCCGGGGACAGTGTCCTCAATCAGGGGACTGTCCCCTGAAACTGGGGATGTCTGGTCACCCTAGGTTATGGTGCATCCTTCAATAAGTTACCAGGCCTCTCCCAAAGTACCAGCCTCCAGCTCGGTCATTTCCGGGACAGGTCCTCCCCTGGCTTCCTTCATTGAGTGGCTTCTTCCCACAGGACAGACAGCACAGGATCACTTCCAACGCATAGGCCCCAGCCAGGATTACTGGGCATACTTTACAGGAACACAGCCTCAAGCTAACGTGGCCCCGAAACTGAGATCACGCATACCCACCTCGCGCCAGGAGGGCCACGAGGCGAAAGACCCCGAAAAACGGCATCTGCCCCTTAAGTATCCCCTCCCAGCATGCACAGCGGGGTCACCACTCCCACTGTACTGCTGCCGAGGAGGGACAGCCAATACACCATGGTACACCTGCATTTCAACATGGGCCTGAAGTGGCAATGCCACCCACAGGCAACAAGGGAAAATAGTACCACAGCCAGAACAGAGGCAAATTTGTACACAATTCAACAGGTCTAGGCCCAACTATTGGCCCAGACATTCCCTAAATTTGAACTAGCGCCCCCATCTTTGGGAGCAGATCGCTACATCTGCATCACCTGATGAATGCAGAAAAATCATGCATTCCCTTGCTCTGAAAAGAGCAAAACCCACCGACCACAGCGTTTTGGCTGCAGAAGGTGGAGGATATAAATAAGATGGAGGATCTGATAATGTCAGAGCAAGACAGACATAAAACTTACAAGAAAACCTGGAATCTTTGGAATATGTTTATACTTTCAGAGGAGGGTAAGGCCCTTTACGGGACTTGAGCCTATGAACAGTAAATAAAAGACAGGAGTTTTTCACTAACCTGAACCAGAAATGCAATTACAACCAAACGCCACCCTCTCCCACCCCACCCTTCCCCCTCCCTCCTTTTCCCTCCCCCTTCCCTCCTTTTCCCTCTCCCCTTCCCCCCTTTTCCCTCTCCCCTTCCCCCCTTTTCCCTCTCCCCTTCCCCAGCCCTTCCCTCGCTCTCTTTTTTTCTCTTCTTTATTTCTATTTAGTTACTATAACTTATCTATCGCTTCTCTTAGATATAATAACTGTTTAGAATTTAGGGATATTTACTTTTGATACCCATGTGTATGTATTAAGCAACACTAGAGCCGTGGAGTTATAGTATGACGGTAAATGTCACTTGTGCAATTCCCAATATGAACACTGACTGGTCTGATGTATGTTACTGCTTACTGTGACATGCTGTAAAGGAGGCTGCGACTTCCACTTTTGATGGCTCCTATTGTATTTTGTGGGCCTTGCCCAATTTTTGAAAATGTAATAGAATTATATATTTAAAAAAAAAAATAACTGTCAATCTCCCTCGGTCTGGGGCTCCATGCAAGATCTCACCTCGAGGAGTTTTATTGATCATTACAACGGTGAGGAATCACCCCCGAAACTACACAGGAGAATCTTGTCAATGATCTCAAGGCAGCTGGGATATCCCTGCTCAGTCAGAGGCTAAGGTTCCCAGAAAAGGTGCTCTGAGATGAAAGGGTTAATCATAAAAAATATCTGTTCTGTTGAGGCATTCGGTGGCTGTTCATGTATGCACACACTGAACGGACACCAGGTAATTGTAGATGTGGGAACTTCTACACTACTGAAGCAGAAAACACTTGTACAATTTCACATTCAAGTACAAAAACTGGATCTGTACCGTAAAACCATAAACTGTTTTGATTTTAATTTGGCATCTAAAAAGAAAAAAAAAATATATATATATATATATATATATCAAGATTAAAAGAAAAAGAAAATATTTCTTATGCCGCGTACACACCATCACTTTATGTGATGAAAAAAAACGACACTTTCTGTGAAGTAAAAAATGACGTTTTTGAAACTTCAATTTTCAAAGACGAAGTTGCCTACACACCATCGTTTTTCTCACAATGTTCTTGCAAAGTGAGGTTACGTTCCACCACGTTTTACCATTGAAGCTTGCTTCATAAGTAGCTTCTGGGCATGCGTGGATGAAAAAACGTCTTAGAAAACGACGTTTTTTGCTACACACGGTCAATTTCTGTGAAGTAAAAAGTGCACTTTTGAAAAACGACACATAAAATTGAAGCATGCTTTTTTTCATCACATAAAGTGATGGTGTGTACGCGGCATTAGAGATGTCCTCATCCCAGCCTAGTTCAAGATCCTACGGATGAATCTTCTTAGGAAAAAGTTTTATTAGCTCCTCCTGGCTAGAAGCATGTTAGAAAATGAATGCGGAGACGGGTTGACTTTGGCCTATGTAGCGCCCCCTTACTTTCAGTACAGGCACTACACTAAAGTTAGTGGGGAATGGGAGAGTTAATTTTTGCTCCCATTCACGATTTGTTAAAGTTGGGCTGCTGTCATTCCGGAACTGTCATATGGGTCAGTCCGCGTTCCAGGGGTGCGATCCCACCCCTGGTCGACAGTTGGCGCTAGAGAGGTTCTGGCAGAGCCACTTTTCCCCAGCAGCCAATTGAAGGAGTTTTTCCCTCGCTAGGCATGCTGGGCAGGGGTATATCTGTGGCAGACGCCGTTGATTCGGGTCTTCTTCGCGGGGTCCGAGTTCCAGGTGCGGCATCCACCTTTGGGGTGCGCGCATCCATGGACCCCGCCACCATGGCCTACCTGGCCAGAGTTGCGCACCATGCGGAGCTCCATCCTGATGTTGAAAGGGGCCCCAGCGACTTGCTGGGTCCTGAACTTTACTAGGAAGATCCTAGGCTGAAGGCTGCGCGGTGGGGGGATCGGCTCAGGGAGAACCCAGAGAGAGGTTACCCAGGAGTTCTGAACGAACCATCAGGAGTCTGGTTACCGAGATACTGACAGGTACAGTGCAGCTGTCTACCGGTGACTCTAACTGAATTTACTGGGAGGATTCGCTCAATCCAACCATCGCTCATTGAATTTCTAAGCCTGTGGCAGAGGCCTGTTTCCTCCCAGCGATCTGCAAGTGACACTTCGGCTGCCAGGCTTGTGGCAGAAGTCTGTCCGGGGGCACTTCACCCACTCTGGCTAGAGTGGCAACGAACTGATTGCTCTCTTCATAGCTAAGGCCTGGTACTTTTGTTCTTCTCATGCTTCATCAAACTTTCCTATCCTACCTCATGTTGATGTTGGCCGTGTTGGGCCTTGGAATAAAGCATTCAAGAAAATCCATTTGATGACTGGACATTCGCTCACTGTTTTGGCTCACTGCTATCACCCCTAGACACACTGCAGGGTAACTTAATACCCCGATCCCAAAAGAATCAGCGGCTCCTTCGGGGGTAACGCCACACCTATAGTAATGTTCATCATCAGGAATGGCAGGGCACAAACGTGTTTTTTTTTTTTGTTTTGTGCAGCATTTTGGAAATCCCTGTGTGTGTGTCCTTCTGGAGAATGTTTGGCACACAGAAGTCTGAGGAAATTGTCTTCATTCATATTTGCAGAATTTAGAGTCCCAATATCACAAAGGTCTAATGCCCCATACAGACGGTCGTTTTTTGTGATGAAAAAAAATGACGTTTTTGAAAACGTCATTTAAAATGATAGTGTGTGGGGAAAATGTCGTTTTATGTCTTCAGAAAAACGACCAAAAAAAAATTCGAACATGCTCGAATTTTTTGTGTCGTTTTTCAAAATGTCATTTTTTGTGTCAATGAAAATGATAGTGTGTGGGCAAAACGACGTTTTTAAACCCGCACATGCCCAGAAGCAAGTTTTGAGACGGGAGGTAAAACTACCATTCATAATGGAGTAAGCACATTCATCACGCTTTAACAGACAAAAAAGCACGAATCATCTTTTACTAACAAGTAACCAGCTAAAAGCAGCCTCAAGGCGAATAGAACTTCCCCTTTAGAGTGCCGTCACTTTGTTCATCATTTTTCAAAACGATGGTGTGTATGCTACATCGTTGTTGAAAATGAAGTTTCAAAAATGTCGTTTTTTTTCATCACTTCAAACGTCATTTTTTTTTCATCACAAAAAACGACCGTCTGTATGGGGCATAAGGCAGTGAGGCCTTCACAAGCCTCCCCTCACGATAGCCTCTGTAGATGTCCGCTCCTCAGGTCACTCAGTTCATACCAGCAGGGAAATAAAGCTAGAAGGAGAGACAAAAAGATTTGATTGAAATAGGTCATATGAATGAGCTATAACAACATTTATGGCTATGAATGGGATAGTATCCATGAGGGCAATAAAAACTGAAATATCCAACAATATATTTAGCTTTTCTGTTCTGCATGTTTTTTTCTAAAGGTCTTCTGGCACATCACGGTACAGTACATAATAACAGAGGTAGGCAATGTTGGGGGGTGGGGTGAAGAAATATACTTTTTCTGGGGGAGACGCATTCTTTATACAACAAGCTTCACAAAACCAGTCATTGTAGTGTATACATTCAGGCCGGCGACCCTCCCATCAGATTCAAGAGGCCACCATTTTAATAGAAATGTACCTATCATATGAGTCATTCAAGCTCTAGTCTGATGGATGCTCCGGACAAGACCTGTTTACTTCAAACCATTCATCTATGCAGCTGGAAGACAGAAGAGAACACATAGAAAGATATTACATATGATGATGTAAAACATGAAAATATAGATGCAGCTGAGTAGTAGCACTACTACTACTACTACTACTACTACTACTACTACTACTACTACTACAGTCTGTCTTCTATGTCTTGTTTACAAAGCATGGCGAGAAGCTGGAGTTTTGGTTCCTGGGACTGACCACAGCTAGGTCATGCTGAGCAGGGGGTAAGTACACGGAGGGATTTTTTTTTTATCCCCTGCCCTGCTGATTTTGTACATTTAAATGCCCACTGTCAAAGAAATGAACAGTCTATAGTTTTAATGGTAGGTTTTTTCTTAACAGTGTGAAAGAATAACAGAAATATCTAGAAAAAACACATTTCAAAAAAGTTATAAATTGATTTGCATTTTAATGAGTGAAATAAGTAGGTGTCTTCTATACATGTAACAAGCTGAGATTAGGAGCCCTCTAAAAGGGAGTGCTCCTAATCTCAGCTTGTTACCTGTATAAAAGACACCTGTCTACAGAAGCAATCAATCCGATTCCAATCTCTTCACCATGGCCAAGACCAAAAAGCTGTCCAAGGATGTCAGGCACAAGATTATAGACCTTGTCAATGATCTCAAGGCAGCTGGGACCATAGTCACCAAGAAAACAATTGGTAACACTCTATGCCGGAAAGGACTAAAATCCTGCAGCGCCCGCAAGGCCCCCCTGCTCAAGAAAACACATGCACAGGCCTGTCTGAAGTTTGCTAATGAACATCTGAATCATTCAGAGGAGAACTGGGTGAAAGTGTTATGACCTGATGAGACCAACTCAACTCGCTAGGAGGAATGCTGACTATGGCCCCAAGAACACCATCCCCACCGTCAAACATGGAGGTGGAAACATTATGCTTTGGGGGTGTTTTTCTGCTAAGGGGACAGGAGAACTTCACCGCATCAAAGGGACGATGGGCCATGTACCATCAACGCTTGGGTGAGAACCTCCTTCCCTCAGCCAGGACATTGGAAATGGGTCATGGATGGATATTCCAGCATGACAATGACCCAAAACACATGGCCAAGGAAAAAAGGAGTGGCTCAAGAACAAGCACATTAAGGCCCACGAGTGGTCTACCCATTCTCCAGACCTTAATCCCATAGAAAATATGAGGAGGGAGCAGGAGGTTCAAGTTGCCTAATGTCCCCCTCTTTTTTAGATTAGTTTGTAATTAGCAGTACACATCAGTTGTGATCATGTGTCCTGCTCTATGCCAACTATGAATGCCATACATGGCCAATATCCAACATACAGTGGTAGAATGACGAATGAACATAGCTGTCCTCCAACAGGAAGTTGAAAAAAAAAATATTTGGTTGAGAGCAATATAGTGTACTTTTTTAAATTTAGAATACATACACTTGAATATAATATATTTTTTTAACCAGAGTTTAGGGTCACTTTAAATGTGCTAGCAATACATTATATTATCCAGAAGATGTCACTGTTGCTCTTGCTGTTCATGTTGCTCTATTAAGCAACAGAAGAAAGAAAAGTGTGACCATGACATGAACTCTATTAGTTTTATATTTAATTTGTTTATTAGATTACATCACACACACCCTATTTTAAATTCAACAGAAGCACATTAATTACAGGAATATAAATGTTGTTTAACCACTTAAGACCTTGCCCCTTTTTGCGATTCGGCACTGCGTCACTTTAACTGACAATTGCGCGGTCGTGCGACGTGGCTCCCAAACAAAATTGGCGTCCTTTTTTCCCCACAAATAGAGCTTTCTTTTGGTGGTATTTGCTCACCTCTGCGGTTTTTATTTTTTGCGCTATAAACAAAAATAGAGCGACAATTTCGAAAAATATGCAATATTTTTTACTTTTTGCTATAATAAATATCCCCCAAAAAGATCTAAACATTTTTTTTTTCCTCAGTTTAGGCCGATACGTATTCTTCGGAAATAGAAAAGACACGACTGGAAAGGAAAAGTGCTGCTCACCCCTAATAATAGAAAAATGAAAGGATCCCCCAATGGAGTTTTTAGGCAGCAGGGTATAAAAGTATATAAAACAAGGTGTATAATAAAATCATTTTATTGTATAAAAAAAAGGTAGAGATTCATTGAACAGTTGAAATAAGAGCTCTGGTGTATACAATCTTGTAGAATGTACACATACAGCACTGCAAGCAAAAAGATTGTCATACAAATGAACATATATAATGTACAAGTATGCAGCAAATACTGACGCGTTTCAACCCCATCATGGGGTTTTCTTCAGAGGTTTTTTGATGCTGCTGTAACAAAATGCATAAATAAATAAACTTTGCTTCTACAAATTACTGTGGAAGAATTATAAAGGTAGGTTGCATAGTTACCAATTTGTTGCGTGTGCACATGAATTTAAACCAGAGTATTCTTTAAAATATAGTCCACAGAGGATCCAAAGTAAGCCTCCCAAAGTAAGGTGGAGACCCCAAGCACAAATCCGCAATAAGGGATGTCCCATGCAGCTTACAGGCAGGCCCGTCGCTACAGGACAGGCAAAACAAACAATTGCTTGGGGCCCCGAGCTGGCCTGGGGCCCCCCCAACTTCCCCTTTTCAGGCTGTAGCGTGGCCCAGCTCCTCTTCCTGCCTCCTGGAGTCCTGTCAGTCCGGGTAACGTGCGTGGTACAGGAGATTCAGTTTCCTGTTCCCGGTCGGACTGACAGGAAGTGCACACTGAGTGCTCACTTCCTTTCAGTCCGGCTGGGAACACAGGAAACTGAATCTCCTGTACCACGCTGTACCAGGTCCGGGTACTATCTAATAGGGGACTAGGGACCCATAATGATAGAACACTGGACTGACAGGAGGAAGAGGAGCTCGACCAGGCTACAGCGGCAGCCTACAGGGAAGAAGGGGAGGTGAGAATAGAAAAACATAGGGACTAGGGAGGGTGGAGGAGTAAGAACATGGGCGTAAAAAATTTGTGTAGTGCCAACGTAGGCTTTGTGTGCAGGGGGGGTGCTTGGGGGGGCCCCCATTTTGCTTGTGGCCCCCAAATTCCTTCAAACGGCCCTGCTTACAGGTAGTCACAATTGTGTGGAGAAAAAGTCCACAACGCACCCAGTGAGAGAGTGGGGAGGGAAGGAAGAGGACACACCAGCACCTACGGCAAAATGTTAAAATTTATTGAAATATTCAGAGTCATAGTATTTGATATGTCGATCTAAACTCATAGTGTCAGAATTATACATTTTTAATTTTGCTTTTGCTTGTATCAATATAGCCCCATGGCTATATAAGAACTGGCAGACACCGGAGCTGACACAAGGGTGGGAGACAGCTTGGGAGGAGGATATTTTTTTTTTTCTGGCAGGTCGGCGGTGGTGGAGGGAGAAAACCGGGGGAAGACAACATCAGCGGCGTAACCAGAGAAAGAAGACACATTGGAGCTATGACAGCAGACATTTCTTGGGTGAATGGGTAGGTGTACAATATGTAACCCATACTCATTCACAGGGGGTGGCAGGATCCAGATTCCGATTATCCCCCTGCCTGCAGTCCTCCACAACCACTGCCCAGGATTGTCAGGAAGAGGCCCTTGTCCCCATGACCTGCCAGGCTGCATGCTCGGATAAGTGTCTGGTATGTATTTTGGGGGGGACCCAATGAAAGGCATGGGTTCCCCCAAAAATCCATACCAGACCCTTATCTGAGCATGCAGCCTGGCAGGTCAGGAAAGGGGGGTCTTGGAGGGGTTGGAGGGTGCCTTTTTTTTATTTTGGTGTGGGTTTCTCAGGCCTCGTACAGACCTCGTACAGACGAGCGGACATGTCCGATGAAAACGGTCCGCGGACCGTTTTCATCGGACATGTCCGCTGGGATCATTTGGTCTGATGGCTGTACACACCATCAGACCAAATTCCCCACGAACAGAATACGCGGTGACAACGCGGTGACGTGGTGCCGGCGACGATGATGTGGTGACGTGCGCGAACCCGGAAGTTCAATGCTTCCACGCTTACGTCGAATCACTTCGCCGCCATGCGCGGGTTCTCGGGCCAGCAGACATGTCCGATGAGTCGTACTGACCGTCGGACATGTCCGACGGACAGGCTTCCAGCGGACATGTTTCTTAGCAAAATGGTCCGGGGCTTAACCGGTTAAGGGGGTGTGGCAGGGGGTGTGTCCAATGCCTGCATACTTTTGCTGATAGGTGTCCCTCATTTCCATCTAAAAAAGTTGGGAGGTATGCTATAAACTGTTTGGACTGAGTTTGTACAGGGCTCTGTTATCTTTCTCATCAGCCTGTTACCTCTGCTAATGGTAGTCTGTGCTTTGTCTGCTTGTCTTGAACCTGGACTTTGTCTGCTGACTCTGCTACTGACTTGTTTTCTCTTGCTGTCTGTCTGAGGACTTATGCCACGTACACACCAACACTTTATGTGATGAAAAAAAAAAGACATTTTTTGTGAAGTAAAAAACGACGTTTTTGAAACTTCAATTTTCAAAAACGACGTTGCCTACACACCATAGTTTTTTCACAATGCTCTAGCAAAGCGCAGTTACGTTCACCACTTTTTTCCATTGAAGCTCGCTTCATAACTAGCTTCTGAGCATGCGCGGGTTTAAAAACGTTGTTTTAAACGTCGTTTTTGCTACACACGGTGATTTTTTGTGAAACAAAAAACAACGTTTTGAAAAACGACACAAAAAATTGAAGCATGCTTCAATTTTTTTTGGGCGTTTTTCACAAGACATAAAACGATGTTTTCCCCCACACACGGTCATTTAAATTGACGTTTTTAAAAACGTCGTTTTTTTCCATCACATAAAGTGATGGTGTGTACGCGGCATTACACGGCTGTAACATCTAATGTGTCTGTTGTTGGCTTTCTGTGACATTACCTCTGGTCTTAACTTATCAACAACCTGTTAAAGTTGAGCACAAAAATTTTCATTTTAACATACTGTGGGCTAGATTCAGCAAAGAATTACGCCGGCGTATCCATAGATACGCCGCCTAAATTCAAAGCTGCGCCGGCGTATCTACTTTCTGTAATCAGAAAGCTAGATACGCCGACATTAGCCTAAGATGCGACTCGCGTAATTCTCTTACGCCGTCGTATCTTAGGATGCATTCTCACGCTGGCCGCTAGGTGGCGCTTCCGTCATTTTCGGCCGTAGAGTATGCAAATTACCTAGTTACGCCGATTCACAAACGTACGTGCGCCCGGCGGTAGTTTTTTACGTCGTTTGCGCAAGGCTTTTTCAGCGTAACGTTGCTCCTGCTATTAGGTGGCGCAGCCAATGTTAAGTATGGACGTTGTTCCCGCTTCGAAAATTTTAATTTTTTACGTTGTTTGCGTAAGTCATTCGCGAATAGGGCTGGACGTAATTTACGTTCACGTCGAAAGTAATGACGATTTGCGTCGGAATTTCGAACATGCGCACTGGGATTCTTTCACGAACGGCGCATGTGTTCGTGAAAGAACACGGGGTAAAAAACACGGGGTAAAAAACACGGGGTCAACATAATTTAAATAAAACACGCCCCCTCATCATCTTTTGAATTACGCGCGCTTACGCTGGCCCAATTTACGCTATGCCGCCGTAAGTTACGAGGCAAGTGCTTTGTGAATACAGCACTTGCCTCTCAAACTTACGGCGGCACAGCGTAAATACGATACGCTGCGCCGCCGTAAGAAAGGGCACAGCTAGGTGAATCTAGCCCTGTGTGCCTAGGATTGCCG
The DNA here is from genome assembly GCF_905171775.1 of Rana temporaria. Taxonomy (NCBI): domain Eukaryota; kingdom Metazoa; phylum Chordata; class Amphibia; order Anura; family Ranidae; genus Rana; species Rana temporaria. The sequence continues at coordinate 117,448,302 of NC_053493.1, read as the reverse complement.
CCTCATCCCTTTAAATCCCTTGTCAATACCGATTTCGGCCGCGATTTCAGAGACATCTGTCAATGTAAATCGCAACCCGAAATTGCAAAAAGTAGTACAGAGATGATTTTTTGATATTGGTGCAGCGCCGCAGATGATTTACACGGTGCCATTGCAGGCAAATGTTGCCGATTTGTCAAATTGTACCAGTGTGAACCAGGGCTACAGGGATAAAGTGGCAACCCTATGTGTGCCTCAATAGCAACAAAGGATATATGTCTACTTTTTGTGCACCAAATGCCCTTTCAAAACCAGATATTACAGTGCAAAAGTAGCAGCGACATCATCTCTGAGCTGGGCATAGCCTGTGTTTGGAGCTAAGAGGGACCAAGCATGCATATCTATTATTGGTTGCCTGTAGAAAAACCCAGGGGGCGGATACAAGACCAGTCACTCTGCACAAGGAGAGAGAGCAGCAGTGTCCAGTCATTATGACATAAAGGGCCTCTACAGAGGGAAAGAGTTGGATGGGTTTCATGCTGGATTATAGTACTAATCTGGAAGTAATAAACAAAGTATACAAAGATTCAAGTAAGAATTCCTCTTGTATTTAAACAGTATTTGTTTAGCCAGGAGTTCAACTTTACCCACTTGGCGACCACCCACCCACCCGGCCGCTATAGGCAAAGCGACGTGCCCATATGTCGCTGCCTACTCCCGGGTTTAGGACACGCATATGTGTGCCCCCTGCCCAGCTCCGCCGGGAGCAAGTCCAATGATTCATGGCAGGGACCTGCTGATCGGCTGTGTGCAATCACAGCCCAAAACTCTGTGTTGGTAAATAAGGATGAGCTCCGGCGTGTTCGCACAGTACACGTGCAGAGCCCACCAGGAAGTCTGCACGGCGCTGCGCTAATCACAGGCAGAGGAGACATTTCCCGATCTCAGCAGTCGAGCATTGGGACAATGTTTCCATGCCTGTGATTAGCGCAGCACCATGCAAACTTCCTGGTGGGCTCTGCACGTGTACTGTGCAAACATGCTGGAGTTCATCCTTATTGGTAAATACAGAGCTCAGAACAGAGTGAGCGATCTATCATTTTCTCATCCCTGCAAAGCAAAGCAGGGATGAGAAACTGGAAGATGTTTAGTAAAAAACAGTACACTTTACACACATTACACATAGTTAGATGCACATTTACCCCTTGATTGGCAGTGTCATTAGTACAGTGACAGTATACAGTATTATCACAGATCAGCGTATTAGTGTCACTGGCAATGTCAGTGGCTGTTAGTTAATTGCCCTTAGTGTCAGATTGCCTGCTGCACAGTCCCACTATAAGTCGCTGATCGCCCTCATAAGTCGTATAAAAAAAATAAAAAATAAAAAATTCCAGTGTATGTATATATATATATATATATCTATATATATATATATATATTTATATATTTCTTTAACTGTAGCGGGGTCACCTTGTCAGAGTCTCAAGACAGGTCCTCCCCGCTGGAATTACATTCACATTTGTAAATATGTTAGACATTGTTATGAAGTTATGCATTGCGGGGCTATGAGTAGCAGGAGATATGGACTCCATTGACGCTGAGGAGAAAGCCAACTACGCCCCTCGCAATGCCCGGTACCATTGGAGCATGTGACAACTCCACTCAGCCAGTCAGAACGGACATGGGAAGTTATTTAAGAAAGGGGAGGGGCTGACTTTGCTCTCTCGGGATCTGCACGCTCTCCTCAGCGGAGCTACTGATAACCTCAGCCGTGCTACTAGGCCGGAGGCCTGGGCCTATCCACCGAGAGACCAGCCATCCAGACAGAAGCAAGACCCCAGCATCCAGCCCGTGTTCCCGGGGATCGAAGAGGTGGCCCAGCTGACAACAGAAACAGTGGAGCACCCCCGCCCGGGATCCTTCGTGCTGTGGAGCAGTGTCTTACCAATGCGCCCCTTTTTCTAAGGAGGAATCAGGCGGATCGGCCTGTTGGGTGAGAGAGTACATGCTCAGTTTCTGACTTTCTGGTTACTATAGACACCCAGTGCTACTTCACAGGCCGCAGACACGTGTTCGGCCCATAGCCGAAATTTAGAGGCCTAGTTAACAGTATCAGTGATCCATAGAGGAGATTGACTCTGATAAGCGATCAGTCCACCAACGTTCTACTGCCTTCAGGCAATTTTGTTGTATAGTTTATCTCATTAACTGTTACCCGTGGATTACAATTTTAATGTGCACCAACCGGCCGCAACACAGTTATTGGCTGATCTGCAGAACTGCCCGTTAGGGGGGCTCGCAAGTATAAGACTCCCTTTTAGTTTAGACAGATGGTACCATTCCTAAGTTCAAAAAGGAATCTCACTGACTTACATTAATTGCTGATTCTTGCAAGGGCCCTTGCGAATCAGACTGGGTTATCACTTATTGACTGTGTTTATGTCTAAACCATATACCTGTTATTTCTAAGTTCCTATACAGTAAACGTATCCCTTATAATCAAATATATTCACTGTGTGGAGTGTATTTTCTAGTCTGGAGGGACCGTCCATTGCAGCAGGTAATTCATTATCTAATTGTCATTGCATGTTGTGTACCTGCTATTGTGACTCCAGCCCTGCAGGGGTCACAATATCCCACTACCAAAATTCTGATGTGTCAAGGGAGGGTTCGAGCTAGTTAAACAGGGGTGGGTTGAGCCAAAAGAGAGTAGATCCCAAATCAACCAACGGCTCCTTCGGGGGTAGCGCTACATAACTTTAACTCTTTTTTCATTTATATCGAAAAAAACTGTGCTGATTGAATACCACCAAAAGAAAGTTCTGTTTGTGAAAAAATATATACATTTTGTAGCACAGCCCCCTTGAGGACTGCTTGGATTTACCTTCTGCATCGCCATGACCCTGTGAAAATTCCAGCCCACCTGACACTCTTGGTTCAGACATTTTCCACAACACCTTTAAATGACACGTCACACAAGTCAAATATGTTTATATTATCTAGTCTTTTACTGGAGTAAATAATGTGGTCTTGATATACAGAGCGGGTAATTGGTCAACCGAGTGCTGGATAACAGCCTAGACTCGGAAGAATAATTCCACTAAAAGACAGCTTAGAAACAGTTCAACAAAACAAAAGCATAATTGACATATATATACATTGAATTACCACCTGGAGCATAACCTGTAAAGGCAGTAAGGTTAGTTATCTAGGACAGATAGTCACACTCTAAAGGGGAACCCCAGGCTGGCCTATTCAACTTTTATATCCCAATGAGAGATCAGACAGAATAGAGGATGAAATAGGGCCCTTTAAATGGTAATGTTAGCAGTGTCCAAGATGCAGGCCTGATAGTCTTCACCGGCAGTTGGGGCCCATTAGATTGTATCCAATAAGGCACAATGGTGTGGTAATAAGCCGAAAGGCTTAACACGCTAGTGATACTCCTCAAAGTGGTTTTAAGTAAAGGTGTCTATGTACAGTGTTCCAAACAGTATTGCAGTAAAGTGTTCCCAAGGTAGAGGTGTCTGTACACAGTGTTCAGATAAAGTAGCAAGAAAGGATTGCAAAGGATGGACAATTGCCCTCTCACCAAGGACCAGACCAGCTTACGCCTTGCAGACAGCAATCCTGGAAGCGACGTCCTTCAGTGAAACAACCAGCAATGACCCACGGCTGTTGGATGTGGGCGACCGTAGTAAAGATTCACTGGGTGGGTGCCGCATAGATGTCCGACAAACAGCAGGCAGGATTAGGCCCTCTGGGGCCGAGTTGGAATCACTTGATCACTATGTGGTGGACCGCAGCCTCTCTCTCCGCGCTGGGAGATGTGTGCACAGCCAGTTCCAGGAAGAAGAGAGCGCGGCACGATGCTCCGGACTCTTTTATACTTCCTCCCAGGAGTCTCTTCGGGTGGTAGCAAGGATCCCTGGGATGTGTAGACAAAGGAATGGCCGGTCTGAGAGACTAGTACCACAATCCTTTTTGGTCGGGCTCAAAGTGATGACAGTCACTGGCGCCCAGCACTGGAGGGATATGTCTATAAGTGAAGAATGACAGAGTTGTACAATGTTATGAATGTAGTCTACATCGCTACATCTGGGTACAGCTTTGCATGACTACGCAATTACCATTTACCATTTGCCGAATAGCAAATTTTAATCTGGTCATGAAGGGGGTAAAATCTTCCGGAGCTCAAGTGGTTAAGCAACTTATCTGCCATCTGAATTACAGCTTCTCTTTTTCCACTTATATAACAATGCTAAGTCACCCACGTTTCCATACAAGATCATGATGCCAAAACAGCCTTATATGCTTCCTGTCAAGGGCAGGGCAGAAAAGTAATGGAAGAATAAGCTAACCCTCTAATCCAATCATGGATACCGGTTGTGCAGTTTGCGCAAAAGTTATCGCGTCTACAAAATAGGGGATCATTTTTATGGCTTTTTTTTTTTTTTACTAGAAATGGCGGCAATCAGCGATTTATAGCGGGACTGCGACATTGCAGCAGACAAAATCGAACACCTAAGCTACACTTTTGACACTTTTTTGGGAACCAGCCAGTGGCATTAATACAGTGATCAGTGCTAAAAATATGCACTGTTGCTGTACTGACACTGGCAGGGAAGAGGTTAACATCAGGGGAAATCAACCGGTTAACTGTGTTCCCTGGTGATCTGCCTTGTTTCCTGGGGAACGATTGCGGGTGGCTGGCAGAGATCGAGTCTGATTGGCATCCCCTGTATCCAATCAGCGCACGATCACGCCTCTGGCAGCGCTTCCCAGCGGCTATTGCATGAAACGACGTACAGATGCGGTAGGCGGTTGACAAGTGTTTAAGCCCCAATTCACATTTGGAGTTTTGTAATCCTGGGTGTAAGCAGTGCAATTCTGCCCACGTGGCAATCGCTGCAAAAAGAGCAATGAGCGTTTGAAGTGCTTATTCTTCTAAATGGCACCTCAAACGTGGTGCGATTTTACCATGAGTGTCGCACAACAGAATCGCGCAGCAAAACGTGCCTTTAAAAGACGCTTGAAGCTTTTCACCCAAAATTAAGCAGGAGCTTCTTTTGGGTGACAAAAGCCCATTGAAGTGACTGGACCACCCTATATGGAACACAGATTTGAGTAAAAATCCCTCCCACACAAAATCGTGAGCTGGAACACAAATTCCCACCACCAGGTGAAGTGTGAATGAGGTCTTAGGCCCCGTACACACGTCCGAGGAACTCGACGTGCCAAACACATCGAGTTCCTCGTCGAGTTCAGTGTGGAAGCCGCAGAGGAGCTCGGCGGGCCGACTTTCCTCATTGAACAACGAGGAAATAGAGAACATGTTCTCTTTTCGGCCCAACGAGTTCCTCGTCGGCTTCCTCGCTGAAAAGTGTACACACCACCGGGTTTCTCGGCAGAATCCAGCTCTGAATTCTGCCGAGAAACTCGGTCGTGTGTACGGGGCCTCAGAGAGTTCCAGGCACAACACATAAAATAACATTATGCCAAAGTCTGCTTTTGGTACATGTTTACAATAAGTCATCTGTGGATGTGGGCACTGGTCCTACTAAAATACAAACCCATTTATTATCCTGTTTTTATAGAAAATAAATATTTTACTTGTCCTTTACACTCCTCTTCCATTTTCTGTAACCTAAAGGGTTCCTATTTCATACATACAATGTACAGTGATTGATCAGCCTATATACACCATTACTGAATTCTGCTCAATATTATTTTTAGACATTCTCACATGTTCGTTTCCGACATAGCGGCTAATGTTCTTGTCTTTAGAACTGCCAACATAAACAGACAACAGAGCTCTCTGTTTAAATGGAGGAGGAATGTGACATGCCATGTCATGACAAGCCATGTCTATGTGTTGTATGATTAAACAACTGGCTGGAGATAATATCCAGACTTGGCCACATGCTACTTGTGTGATCAAGTACTCAAGGCTAATTCATTCTGAATATCCTACCATAAATCCTCTGTTGTGCTGGGGAGTAAGGCTTGGTTTCCACTACTGCAACTTGTCATGTGACAAATTTTACCCCATGATTTCCAATGAGTACCATTCATATATGTGCGACTTCAAAGTAGACCCTGCACTACTTTGGTCCCACTTTGATGCGACTTGAGATCCATAGACCTTAACCACTTAACAACCGCCCTATATACGAAATACGTCTACAAGGCGGTTGCTTAACTCTAGGAGGGCGTCATTGTACGTCCTCCTAGAATCGCGCTCCCTGTGGGGCGCGCAAACGGGAGTCTCCGTGACCGCCGGGTTCTCCGGATCACGGATCACGGTAAATCGCCGCTGATATCGGCGGTTTACCACGTGATCGCTCCGTCCAATGACGGAGCGATCACTAGTAAACAAACCGGCGTCATGTGATGACGCCGGTTCGTCCCTCTCCTCTCTGTACCGAACGGTACAGTGTGAGAGAGGAGAGGGGAGAGAGCGGAAGCAGCAGCAGCTGCTGCTGCTGCTGTGGGCTGGATCTGTGACACATGCAGTCACAGATCCAGCCATCCATCCCTCCCTGTGCAATACTCTGCAATGCCCCCATACTCTGCAATGCCCCCATACTCTGCAATGCCCCCATACTATGCAATACCCCCATACTCTGCAATGCCCCCACACTCTGCAATGCCCCCATACTCTGCAATACCCCAAAATACTCTGCAATGCCCCCATACTCTGCAATGCCCCCATACTCTGCAATGCCCCCATACTATGCAATACCCCCATACTCTGCAATGCCCCCACACTCTGCAATGCCCCCATACTCTGCAATACCCCAAAATACTCTGCAATGCCCCCATACTCTGCAATACCCCGCAATACTCTGCAATGCCCCGCAATACTCCGCAATGCCCCGCAATACTCCGCAATACCCTGCAATACCCCACAATACTCCGCAATACCACACAATACTCCGCAATACCCCACAATACCCTGCAACGTCGTCTATGGGGATTTTTAAGTAGCAAAGTTTGGCGCCATTCCACGAGCGTGTGCAATTTTGAAGGGTGACATGTTGGGTATCTATTTACTCGGCGTAACTTCATCTTTCACATTTATGCAAAAGAATGAAGAAAAAATACTAAATTTGCCAAATTTTATAACAGAAACAAAGAAATTTTTTTTTTTTTTACAGAATTTTCAGTCTTTTTTCTCTTATAGCGCAAAAAATAAAAAACCCAACGGTGATTAAATACCACCAAAAGAAAGCTCGATTTGTGTGAAAAAAAGGACGAAAATTTCATTTGGGTACAGTGTTGTATGACTGAGTAATTGTCATTCAAATTGTGAGAGCACCGAAAGCTGAAAATTGGTCTGGTTATTAAGTGGGTTTACGTGCCCAGTGGTCAAGTGGTTAAGACTACACAGGCATTGCTTCAAGTTGCATCAAAATTGCACAACTTTCAAGTTACTCCCCATCTCTCCTTCTAGCACAATTTCTTTTATCCCCCTCCTCACCTAAATTGAGGATGTCATATGACATTCTCCCAGAACAACAATGCTGTCGCCTGGCTGCCTTTTGACAATAGGCAGGGCGGGAAACTTCACCTATAAAGTTCCACTTTTCCTCCCCCCTCATCTACCACTTTTGGGTGCTGTTTTTTTTCAGGGAATGGGTACCTATTTGTGGCAGGTACCTGCTTCCACTTCAAGCATGGCTTGTGCATGCACAGTGGGGAGTGGGCTGTGAAGCCACAGAAAGTCCTTATGACCTGCTTTAAAAGCATCCAAAAGGAAATCTGTCTTCTTTGCCTGGATGTAGACAAATCATTAAAGTCTACCTCAAACCTACATCTTCAATCCTACTGATGAATTCCCTATTTGTCCTGTTCTCAGGACCTTGCAAGGGAAGCCCTGCTTCTAAGCTCACCATCACAAGATAGGTAAGAAATCTGATTGTGAAGCCTCGTACACACACACACACTGGATTCCCGGCAGTAAAAAGTCCGCCCCGAAACCCGAGGGGAAAACCGGGAACCTGCTCGGTAACTTTTTCCCCCTACACACGACCGGGTTTCCCAACAGGAAAACTGCCATGAGAGCTTTGGTCGGGAATCCCGGCCGTGTGTATGCTCCATCGCAGTGTTTCCCATAGGAAAACTGCCAAGTTAAAAACCCCCTGGGAATCCCCGGGGGTACCCCATGTACCCTGATGTGCTGGGCTTTGTACCCTGATGTGCTGTTTCATGTGCCCTGTACCCTGATATGCCATGTGCCCTGTCCTGATGTGCTGTGCCCTGATGTTCCATGCCCCATGTGCCCTGATGTGCTCTCATGTGCCCCATGTTCCCTTATGTGCCCCATGTTCCCTGGTGTGCCCCATGTTCCCTGATTGTGCCCTGATGTGCTCTCATGTGCCCCATGGCACATCAGGGTACATGGGCCACATCAGGGCACAATCAGAGCACATGGGGCATATCAGGGCACATGGGGCACATACGAGCACACCAGGGCACAATCAGGGCACATCAGGGCACAATCAGGGAACATGGGGCACATGAGAGCACATCAGGGCACATGGGGCACAGCACATCAGGACAGGGCACATGGCACATCAGGGTACAGGGCACAGGGTACCCTGATGTACAGAGCCCAGCACATCAGGGTACATGAGGCACATGAGGGTACATGGGGCACATGAGGGCACATTTGGGCACATGAGGGTACATGGGACACATCAGGACATAATCAGGGCACATGAGAGCACATCAGGGCACATGAGAGCACAAGAGGGCACAATCAGGGCACATGGGAGCACATCAGGGCACATGGGAGCACATCAGGGCACATGAGAGCACATCAGGGCACATGAGAACACATCAGGGCACATGAGAGCACATCAGGGCACATGAGAGCACATCAGGGCACATGAGAACACATCAGGGCACATGAGAGCACATCAGGGCACATGAGGGCACATGAGAGCACATCAGGGCACAATCAGGGCACATGAAAGCACATCAGGGCACATGAGAGCACATTAGGGCACAATCAGGGCACATGAGAGCACATCAGGGCACATGAGAGCACACCAGGGCACAGGTCAGCATTTACTTGTTGTTTTCTTCAAAGGCAGAGTAGCGCAGGGAGCGTCTGTCATAAGTTCACTTGTCTCTCATGTCAAGCTGCTACTCCCCGGCAGCCCCCCCTCTCTTCTCGTCCATCTCAGATAATGTCACAAGCAAATGGGGATGGACGAGAAGAGAGGAGGGGCCGCCGGGGAGTAGCAGTGTGACATGAGAGACAAGTGAACTTATGACAGACGCTTCCTGTGCTACTCTTCATGCACATCGATCCACACTTCCGCGGCACCCGCGGGCCATTTAAAACCAGTCCGCGGGCCGCAAATGGCCCGCGGGCCGGTACTTTGAGACCCCTGCTTTAGAGCTTACTTTCTCAAGGACAAACCTCATCCTGTGCTTTTACATGCCCATTCCACCAGATCAGTGGGAGTTTCCTGGGCATTTCAGCATCAGACCTCTGTAGCACAGCTATGTAAGGCCTCCACCTCATACTTTTTCAAATGTATCAGGTGGATGTCCGATCTTCTGCAGATGCATCTTTCAGTCACAAGGTTCCTGTAGTGGCAATTGCGTCTTTTTTGACTGAATTGTTGTTGTAAGGCCTGTTGGCATGGTTCTCTTTGCCTAGTTGCCTACCCTTTTCATTCATTGCTTTGGGAAGCCCCGGGGTCTATGAATACTTTGCATGTGTCCTGCACTGTACAATTAAGAGAAGAGGAATTTTGACTTGCCTGTAAATACCATATTTTGAAGTATACTACAGGACGCAGGCCACCCTCCCTTACATTTCTTGGTTACTCTGCATTATGTGGAACAAAATTAAGGACTCACAGACCAGGGTAAGGTTATAAGGGAAGCTCCCAGGGGACATTTTCTCATTAGCTTTGCCAGTTCCCAATCACCTGAAGGTACGAACCTATAACCCAGTTGCTATGAATACTTTGCCTGTGCTCTGTACTCTAGGGTGACCAGACATCCCCGGTTTTCGGGGACAGTCCCTGGATTGAGGACACTGTCCCTGGACCAAGTCTGTCCCTGGTTTTGTCCCTGGATTGGATTTGAACAGGGGCTGGGGAAATTTCAAAGACAGTCAGTGCAGAATTAAAAGTAAATAATAATGAATTACACACCCCCGCTCTGCCACTCCTACTAGTTTAGGTGGGTATTTTTTTCCATTATCTGTGCCCCTTTCTGATGATCATGTGCTGGTTGAAGAGGAGGGAATATTTCTTCAGTTTCGGGCGCATGCCCATTCTGCTCCGCTCGCATGTTCTTCTGCCTTGGCTCAAGTCCCGGCCAGCCGCCTGCCTGCTTATCTCCTTGCCTTCCCTGGTGGAGTGATCTTCCTCCACTCCCCACCCAGTAGTAGCCGGGGCCCGGAGAGTAAGACTTGACAGGCTGTGAGGCAGGCTGCGGCGACCGGCAGAGATTGCCGCCATTACTAGTAAAAAAAAAATATGTCTCAGTATTTCATTTTAAAAATCTGGTCACCTTACTGTACTCCAAGAGAAGAAACTTACAGAGAAGTCAAAATTCCTTTTTCAGAAGAAGTGATCAGAAGTGACAGTCACCATATCCCCACCACTGTTGTGAAAATTGTATTATTCAATATGTATTGTCACAGTGTCTCCCAGTGTTATTTCTGCTGCAACCTGCTCTAAAGAGCAGACTGTGGCAGACTGAGTCCAGTTTAAGGCCCATTTGGTACTGAAAAGCTTCCCGTAAGATGTACAGAAGTTATTGCAGAGTGAGTACAGTATATGTCCACCAGCGAAGGGCCCCTGTGCAATGCACAGATGATCGTCTGGGGGGGGGAATGTGTTCACTCTGCAAAGACATTATCAGTTATGGAGGAATGTGTGTTTGTGTCTTTCTGTGTGTCCGATCAGCACATGGGGTGTCACAAACTATGGTGAATGAGAGTAAACCACAACTGCGGAGAATTAAATTACTTTAAAGGGGACAGTGCATTTCTCTATGCAGTATGACATTCAGTATTGGACCCCATGCGTCTAAGCGAAGAGTTTGGGGTTCATTACATCATCTGTCAGCGCAAAGAGGAATGCTTTTAGAAAGTAGGCCAGGAGGTATTATTGCATACCTACAAGCACTAGTTTAAAATGCATATGCAAACATGTTTCATATACAGGGCAATATGATGTATTCAAGGGTTAACAAATGTCATGCAGGTAGCTTAAGGAGATAGTGTGTTAAGATAATACTTTTAGAGAAAGGCACTTGGTAGTTTTATGAATCCTTTAAGAATCTATGCCCCGTTAAGATATTGGCTAGGCCGTCTGGTATACATATATAGCCAGATTCAGATACAATTGTGTATCTTTAGGCTGGCGTAGCGTGTCTCCTATACGCTACGCCGCCATAACTTTGAGAGGCGAGTATGGTATTCAGAAAGATTATGCGCCCGAAGTTACGGCGGCGTAGCGTATAAGGGCCGGCGTAAGCCCGCCTAATTCAAATATGGAAGATGTGGGCGTGTTTTATGTAAATTAAGTGTGACCCCACGTAAATGACGTTTCTAACGAACGGCGCATGCGCCGTCCATGAAAGTATCCCAGTGCGCATGCTCAAAATTATGCCGCATATAATCCATGCTATCGACGTGAACGTAAATTACGTCCAGCCCCATTCACGGACGACTTACGCAAACAATGTAAAACGTGGTTCCGACGTCCATACTTAACATTAGCTGCGGCATCTTTTTGGTGGTTTATCTTTACGCCTGAAAACGCCTTACGTAAACAGCGTATCTTTACTGCGACGGGCGTACGTACTTTCGTGAATAGGCGTATCTCGCTGATTTACATATTCTAGGCGTAAATCAGCATACATGCCCCTAGCAGCCAGCGTAAATAGACAGCTAAGATACGACGGCATAGGAAGACTTACGCCGCTCGTATCTTAGCAACATGTAAGCGTATCTCAGTTTGAGCATACGTTTAATGTTACGACGGCGCGGATTCGGAGTTACGACGGCGTATCTACTGATACGCCGTCGTAACTGTACCTGAATCCGGCTAATAATCTTCAAGAGTACTCAAGCAACATTTAGTATGGCAAGTCATACGATAATAGTATGAATCCACAGTGGCTATCTCCAAGTTAGAAGGTAATTTAAACACGGCTGTTTTCAATATGTACAGGTGGTATAGTTATATGCAATATGAAAACAAGGTAAATCACAAGCATGGAATGTATAGTTTCAGGGGGTACTTATCGCTTCGCAGAGGATAACGCTTCTTAGTAGTAGAGCTGTTTTGTGGTCTGCAATGGCTTTAGGGAGTGTTGAGTCCACTCCAGGTAAATATGGCAGAATGTCCCCACAACAAGTAAAGTATTGATGGTAGCGTGGAATCCGGTATGGGATGGATTGATGATAGCTTGCAAGCAGCAACCCGTAGTTTGATGGTAGCGTGGACCGGGGTTCACTAGCCTACGGCCGACAATAAAGGAACACTGTGTTATGGCAGCGCAGTGAATTTAAAGTGCCAGGACATGGGCTGCTTTTACAAAGTGTAAACTGTTTACACCTTGTAAAAGCAGACCCTTCTGTCCAGCGACGCGTTTTTTTTTTGTTTTAAATTTTTTTTTTTTCGCCGTATCTTTTCTTTTTCCCGACGCAACTTTATTGACCCAGCGCGATCCACAAAGCTTGGCGCAACGTAATTTCGCGCTATGCACGTCGGGAAAATGACGTCACGAGCATGCGCAGTACGGCCGGCGCGGGAGCGCGCCTAATTTAAATGGGAATCGCCCCCATTTGAAGAGGAACGCCTTGCGCCGGCGGAATTTAAGTTACACAGCCGAAAATTTCTAGGTAAGTGCTTTGTGGATCAGGCACTTAGGTAGAAATTTTAAGGCAGTGTAACTTAAATGGGAATTTTTACGTTACGCCGGCTCTTTGTGGATCTGGCCCAATGTTTTTGGTGCAAAAAACAAAACATAACCCATTTTTTGGTAAAATATTAAAGATGATGTTAGGCTGAGTAAATAGATACCAAACATGTCACACTTTAAAATTGCGTACACCCATGCAACAGCAACAAACTGATGCTTTAAAAACTTTACAGGTTTCACTTTAGTTAAACACAGGAAGTCTGGTGCTAGAATTACTGCCCATGATCTGACATTAGAGGAGATATCTCACATGTGTAAGTCAATTGCTGTTAGCACGTGTGCGGGAACGACGCATATGTTCAATTTTGCACGTGAGCATTTTAAAATATGTTTATTTTTATTTTTTTGGCTAGTGTCCATTGTTGCAGGGGGAAACTTGATTCTGGGAAGGGTCTCTTGCTGCTGGTTGCAGGGGATTAGAAAATTCCATACAAATGACCTGGCACCACAAAATAATACTTGGTTCTGTATTCTCTAAAAGATGCGGTACTGGGAGGTAGGTACGGGATGGAACCAAAGAAGGGATGATCCTCGGAGGTGGGTAGGGGGGCGGAGACAAGAAGTGATTTAGGAGGGGGAGTTCCTGCACCTATTCTGTAAGAAGAAAGGCCCTGGCAGCACCCATATATCCATCTAAAGTCTTCCTTACAATCTGTTTAAAAGAAAATAAAAAAAAGAAAGCAAAATAAGAAGGAAATGTATGAAACACAGTACATAACTGAAATGGTATTGTCACTGTGACAGTACTCAGCATGAAACGAGGAGACTGACAGCAGTGCTGGATTTCACAGATTCCAGATTCCGCATAGTCAGTTAGTGGACTGTCTTCCTTACAGCATGATGGCACATGCCTTGAAAAACAAGAGCTTCTGTTTTTATCTGCTCCATGCCAGCAATACGTGGAACAGACAGCTGCAGTCACCCATGTAAATGCCTTCCACTGAAATGCTGAGCTCAAATGTTAACTGTCAAGCAACAAGACAAGGAGGCGCAACCCCATGATGTTAAATATCAGTAATAGGTTTAGCGACTTCAGAGGGATTGTTTTCTTTCCTTAAACACACACTTCAGGCCAACTGTTAAATAGACCTGAATGTCATATAAAGCATGTGTATTTTGTAAACTACCAAGGGATCTTTAATACTGCTGAACTAGTTGTAATCCATACAGGAAAAGGTATACAGTATATTTGAAATGTAACAATAACAAAATGTGTATAGTGAACTTAAGTAAGTGAAGCTTACTTCTTCCTCCTGCATTAAAATTGCCTTAATATAAATGAAAAATGTAAAAACAAATATAAAATATATATTTTTTTTAAAACAAATTTTAAATAAAACAAAAAAATGAAGAAATTCCAGAACTGCAAATATGGCAAAATCACAAGTTAGCCACTTTAAAATGATGGAAAACAATGTTTTATATATACCAAAATCACTAATAAATGTTGCAGAATATGGAGGACACCAAAATTGGCCAACTTAGAAATGCATACATTTCAGAAAAGAGGCAAACTTTATAGATTGGTTGGACAACATACAGATTATAATACATCAAAAAATGTTGGTTTATATGGCAGGTCACAGTTTTGTAAATTTATCTGACAATAAGTATAAAACTAAATTGTAAATAAATTAAAAACATTCCTTCCATCTTCGTTTGCACTAAGAACTTTTTTTTTCTTCTTTTTTATTTCTCTTTACTGCCTGTCCTGGGAGCAATTCTTTTGATGGGATATAATCTCTACAATGGAGCCTTCAATGGCAGTAAAACCAGGCAGAAGTTCTAAAAGTGTTAACAATAGATACACTTTAATGCCGCGTACACACAATCGGACATTCCGACAACAATACCATGGATTTTTTTCCGACGGATTGTTCACTTAAACTTGTCTTTCATACACACAGTCACACAAATGTTGTCGGAAATTCCGAACATCAAGAAGATCTGGCAGACACTGGAGTTGTGGTACACTATTCCGCTATAAAGAGATACTTGTACAAATATGGTCTTCATGGAAGAGTCATCAGAAGAAAACCTCTTCTACATCCTCACCACAAAAATCAGTGTTTGAACTTTGCAAATGAACATCTAGACAAGCCTGATGCATTTTGGAAACAAGTTCTGAGGACCGATGAGGTTAAAATATAACTTTTTGGCCGGAATGAGCAAAGGTACGTATGGAGAAGAAAGGGCACAGAATTTAATGAAAAGAACGTCTGTCCAACTGTTAAGCATGGGGGTGGATCAATCATGCTTTGGGGTTGTATTGCAGCCAGTGGCACAGGGAACATTTCACGAGTAGAAGGAAAAATGGATTCAATAAAATTTCAGCAAAATTTTGGATGGTAACTTGATGCCATCTGTGAAAAAACTGAAGTTAAAGAGAGGATCGCTTCTACAAATGGATAATGATCCTAAACACACCTCGAAATCCACGGGGGATTACATCAAGAGGCGTAAACTGAAGGTTTTGCCATGGCCTTCACAATCTCCTGACCTCAACATAATTGAAAATCTATGGATAGACCTTAAAAGAGCAGTGCGTGACAGACAGCCCAGAAATCTCAAAGAACTGGAAGACTTTTGTAAGGAAGAATGGGCAAAGATACCTCAAACAAGAATTGAAAGACTCTTGGCTGGCTACAAAAAGCGTTTACAAGCTGTGATACTTGCCAAAGGGGGCAGTACAAGATATGAACTCTGCAGGGTGCCCAAACTTTTGCAGACGCCATTTTTTTGTTTTCTGTAATTTTGAAAGTGTAAATGATGGAAATAAAATCTAACTTTTTTTGACATATTATAAGAATGTCTAATCTGTAATTTGATGCCTTTTGGAGATTTTTCCATCTTTCCTTGGCTTCGTTATGCGCATTAACACAAATTTTTACCTGGGGTGCCCAAACTTTCGATCCCCACTGTATTGGGATTTTTTTTTACCAAAAATATGTAGCAGAATACACATTGGCCTAAATGTATTAAGAGATCAGATTTTTTTTATTGGATATATTTTATAGCACAAAGTAAAAAAATATATATTTATTTTTTATTTACCGTACTTTTTTGTTTATAGCGCAAAAAAAAACAAAAAAACACAGTGGTGCTTAAATACCACCAAAAGAAAGCTCTATTTGTGGGGAAAAATTACATACTTTTTTTTTGGGTACAATGTGCCATGACGGCACAATTGTCAGTTAAAGTAACGCAGTGCCATATCGCAAAAAAATGGCTTGGTCATGAAAAGAAGCAAATCTTCCGGAGGTCAAGTGGATAGATAAGAAAAAGTACTTGTTTTTAAAAACACTTATAATGTATAGCTATATGCTGGAAATCTAACTGCAGATATAAACCAAGTAAAGCATGAATTTACATGGATCATGAATAATGAGCAACTCTCGAGCATCCTGCCTGTCAAGCACAATCATTTTTTTTTTATGTGACAACCCTAGTCATGTTATCCTGGATATATTTCTAGAGCCCTGGAGGCTTGATATTTTAAAGTCCTTTTTTCTTGTTCACTTTTTTCTTCTCCGTTTACATTCAATTAAAAAAAATATGAATTTTGCCATTCTTTATTTTCTACAGTATGCTTCTAGCTACTTTCGGTTGAGAGGTTTTTTTTTTCAATAATCCCTTTTACCCCGTGCACACAATCGGAATTTCCGTCGGGATAAGCTCCGACGGATTTTTCTGACGGAATTCCGTTCAAGCTGTCTTGCACACACACTGTCACACCAAATTCCGACCGTCCAAAACGCGGTGATGTACAACACTACGATGAGCCGAGAAAAATTATGTTCAATGTTTCCGAGCATGCGTCGACTTCATTCTGAGCATGTGTGTCTTTTTCTCCGTTGGAGTTCCATACATACGAACGGAATTTCATCGGAAAAAAAGAGAACATGTTCTCTTTCTAAGTCCGTCAGAATTTCCGTTTTTTTTTTTTTTTTTACAAATAAATACATTAAAAGTGTGGCATGCATTGGTATTCAGCCCCCCTGAGTCAATACTTTGTAGAACCACCATTCCCTGCAATTACAGATGCAAGTCTTTTTGGGGATGTCTCTACCAGCTTTGCACATCCAAAGAGTAACTTTTTGCCCATTCTTCTTTGCAAAATAGATTATGGTGCACAGGTGCACCAAAACCTGTGTGCACCAGGTTCAAATTTCCCCCAATGTATCTCTCCCTCCATTCAGAGAGAAAGACAGGGGCAGGCTGCACAGCGACTTATCACTGTGATAGCCAATCAGAGGCTATCACAGTGATCAGGTGACGCAGATCTTTGCAAAAAATACAAATAGATTCTCAATTGGACTTAAAGCGGGAGTTCACCCATTTATTTATTTTTTGACCTTTTCCCCTTATATTCCTGCTCGTTTTGTCTAGGGGAATCGGCTAGTTTTTTTAAAATATGAGCAGTACTTACCCGTTTTCGAGATGCATCTTCTCCGTCGCTTCCGGGTATGGGTCTGATGGAATCTAATCCGATGGATTTTTTCGTCGGATATCCGATGAAGCTGACTTTCATCAGTCTTGCCTACACACCATCAGTCAAAAATCTGACCGTGCCAAAACACGGTGATGTAAAACACTACGACGTGCTGAGAAAAATGTAATTCAATGCTTCCGAGCATGCGTCGACTTGATTCTGAGCATGCGTGGATTTGACCGATGGACTTCCACACAAACGATCGTTTTTTTATCCATAGGAAGAATTTAAAACATGTTCTATTTTTTTCACCGATGGAAAACAAACTGATGGGGCCCACACACGATCGGTTTGTTCGATGAAAACAGTCCGTCGGTGTACAGGGCTTTACAGGTTTTCCTCTAATGCCCTGTACACATGACCGTTTTTTCCGTCGGAATAAACTCGGAATTACCACGGAATTACGCTTAAGTTGTCTTGCATACACACGGTCACACCAAATTCCGACCGTCAATAACGCGGTGACATACAACACTACGACGAGCCGAGAAAAATGAAGTTCAGTGCTTCCTAGCATGTGTCGACTTGATTATGAGCAGGCGTGGTTTTTCGTGCGTCGGAATTCCATACAGACGAACGGATTTTCTAATAGGATTTTTTTCCGTCGGAAAAATAGAGAACATTTTCTTTATCTAAGTCCATCGGAATTTCGGACGAAAAAAGTCTGATTGGGCATACACACAGTCAGAATATCTGATGAAAAGCTTGCATGGGACTTTTTCCATCGAAAATTCCGACCGTGTGTACAGGGCATTAGATTGTCCTCTATTTGGCTCCACCCATCTTCCCATCAACCCTTACCAGCTTCCCTGTCCCTGCTGAAGAAAAGCATCCCCACAACATGATGCTGCCACCACCATGTTTCACGGTTTGGATGGTGTGTTCAGGGTGATGTATAGTGTTAGTTTTCTGCCACACATAGTGTTCTGCTTTTAGCCAAAAAGTTCAATTTTGGTCTCATCTGACTAGAGCACCTTCTTTCACATGTTTGCTGTGTCCCCCACATGACTTCTTGCAAACTACATACAAGACTTCTTATGGTTTCCTTTCAACAATGGCTCTCTTCTTGCCACTTTTACATAAAGGCCAGATTTGTGGAGTGCACAACTAATAGTTGTCCTGTGGACAGATTCTCCCACCTGAGCTGTGAGTCTCTGCAGCTCCTCCAGAGTTACCATGGGCCTCTTGGCCGCTTCTCTAAATTAATGCTCTCTTTGCCCGGCCTGTCAGATTAGGTGGATGACCATGTCTTTATAGGTTTGCAGTTGTTCCATACTCTTTCCAGTTTTAGATAATGGATTGAATAGTGCTCTTTGAGACATTCAAAGCTTGAGATATCTTTTATAATCTAACCCCGCTTTAAACTTCTCCACAACTTTATCCCTGACCTGTCTGGTGTGTTTCTTGGCCTTCATAATGCTGTTTGTTCACTAAGGTTCTCTAACAAACCTCTGAGGCCTTCACAGAACAGCTATATTTATACTGAGATTAAATTACACAGAGGTGTGCCATATTTTCTGTTTAGGTGACTTCTGAAGGCAATTGGTTACAACAGATTTTAGTTAGGTGTATCAGAGTGAAGGGGGCTGAATACAAATGCACGCCACACTTTGCACATATTTATTTGTAAAAAAAAAAAACAGAAAACATTTAGCATTTTACTTCCACTTCACAATTATGTGCCACTGTAAATAGTAAATAAAAATGTATCTCGTACTTAATTGAGAAAAAAAAAAATACTTCACAGCTAATAACCATAAGTAGGCCTCATTCACACTTGCAAATG
Organism: Rana temporaria; assembly: GCF_905171775.1. Taxonomy (NCBI): domain Eukaryota; kingdom Metazoa; phylum Chordata; class Amphibia; order Anura; family Ranidae; genus Rana; species Rana temporaria. Next base: position 117,429,079 of record NC_053493.1, on the reverse strand, counting down.
GATCTGCCTGTAATTACCAGCTGAAGACACAGGGGGGGTTCTCTGTGATTTGTTTCCGGCAGGTAAGCCCCATTTAGAGCAACGGGAGGCTGGCAGTGCTCACAGCTATTCGCTTTTGCATGTAATCGGTTATGCTGCGGTTCTAGTGCGTAGGGGTGTCATTGGTAATAATGGCACCCCCATGCACGTGCTAAACAGCAGCATGCTTTTGCTCAGATGTGAACCTAGCCGTATTTTGTAACCCAATAATTACATGTAGAGGCTGTGTATCCTATTCAACAGCAATGCCCCACCACAGAAGAATTTTGGATAGCAGACCTGTACAGAGACGGACCTTCGTGTATCCCTCATCCTCATAGAATATATTTTACAAGCCTGGTCTCATGACTGCACATATGTATTTTCCCACCCACATCTACAGGTGAAGAATATCCACTGTTATGTTTGTAGCATCCTTTGACCCCTGAGCGGGGTGAACAAGGTGGCTGCTTGGGAGACCTAGTACTGAGGATAATAACCCCAGGACTAAACTACTATGTCCCCTCTGAATTTTCAGGTGTTCTGAATTTATGGACATCAGGGTACAAAAGGGCTAGTTTATTAATCCATCAAACCAACGCCTTAGTGACTGAAGGTAAAACAAATGTTAATGCCTGAACACAATTTTGCAACTTTGTGTTAGTAAAACTGCACATATCATCGCAACTGTTTGGTGCATTCAGGTGAATTAAACACTGGGGTGGATTCAGTAAGCAATTGCGTCTGCGTATCCATAGATACGCAGCGCAATTGCTTAGTTGCGCCGGCTTAACGACATTTCTGTATTCAGAAAGCTTGTTACGCCGACTGCAGCCTAAGATATGACTGGCATAAGGCTCTTATGCCGTCGTATCGTAGGCTGCATTCTTACGATGGTCGCTAGGTGGCGTTCCCGTAGTGGTCAGCGTAGAGTATGCAAATTGCATACTCACGCCGATTCACAACCCTACGCGCGCCCACCGTACGCATTTTACGTCGTTTGCGTTCGTCGGGTTCCGCGTAAGGCTGCTCCTGCTATTAGCAGGGGCAGCCAATGCTAAGTATACCCGTCGTTCCCGCGTCGCGATGTTTGAAAATTACGTTGTTTGCGTACGTGAATCGTGAATGGCGCTGGACGCCATTTACGTTCACGTTAAAGCAAATGACGTCCTTGCGACGTCATTTGCCGCAATGCACGTCGGGAAAGTTTCCCGACGGAGCAAGCGCACTACGTTCGGCGCGGGAACGCGCCTAATTTAAATGATCCACGCCCCCTACGGGATCATTTAAATTACGCGCGCTTACGCCGGCCATTTTTACGGAGCGCCCACGCAAATTACGGAGCTACTGCTTCGTGAATGAAGCGTAGCGCAGGTAATTTACGGAGGTGCCGCGTAAAAACGGTACGCTGCGCCTCCGTATTAGTGCGCGCCCCTACCTGAATCCACCCCCTTGTTATTTGTAGAACAATTTTGACTTTTTTTTGGTGTTAAATGTTAATGGATCCTGGGTGGACGTCATATGACGTCCTGGGCTTCCCGGCATCTAGGGTGCAGTATCGCTTGGAACCCGGTGCGTGTGCTCGGCGGCCGCGATGTGTGCCAGGCACCCGCGATTGCCCGTGATTACAGCAGGACCGTGGATCTGTGTGTGTAAACACACAGATCCACGTCCTGTCAGAAGTGAGGAGACCGATGTGTGTTCCCAGTACAGAGGAACACAGATCGGTCTCCTCCCCTTGTGAGTCCCCTCCTCCTACAGTTAGAATCACTCCCTAGGGAACATATTTAACCCCTTCAGCGCCCCCTAGTGTTAACCCCTTCCCTGTCAGTCACATTTACACAGCAATCAGTGCAGTTTTACAGCACTAATCGCTGTATAAATGTGAATGGTCCCAAAAATGTGTCAAAAGTGTCTGAAATGTCCATCACAATGTCAGGGTCACAAAAAAAATCGCTGCCATTACTAGTAAAAAAAAAAAAAAAAAAAATGCAATAAATCTATCCCCTATTTTGTAGAGTCAATAACTTTTGCGCAAACCAATCAATCTACGCTTATTGCGATTTTTTTTTACCAAGAAAATGTAGAAGAATACATATCGGCCTAAACTGAGGAACAAAATTGTTTAAAAAAAAATTGTGATATTTATAAAATAAAAAAGTAAAAAATGTTGCGTTTTTTTCAAAATTGTCACTCTTCTTTTGTTTATAGCGCAAAAAATAAAAACCGAAGAGGTGATCAAATACCGCCAAACGAAAGCTCTATTTGTGGGGAAAAAAGGACGTCAATTTTGTTTGGGAGCCATGTCGCACAGCTGGTCGGCAAACGGTTAAAGAAACGGGAAGTGAGGTGTTTGGAGTTTTTGACGGGTTGACTAATTTGACAGAACAGTGGCATTAGATGATATACACAGAACACATTTCCTGACTTTTGGAATGCTGGGCCTTCTATGTTATTACAACATAAGTTTGTGTGTAGACCTTCACTACAAAGAGAGATGAAGAGAGAGGATTATAGTCTGTATTTTTAGAAACAATTATTCTAACCCGACAGCTGAAAATATCTAGATGTAGTGGCTATAATTGATCTTTAGAAAGAACCAACCCTATCAGAATGTTTTCTGTCAGCAGAGACTGTATCACCATCTCACATACCAGAATCTTTCCTGGGGGTTATTGATTGACAAATCGATACATTTATTTATAGTTACATTTAAAATACCACAAACAGAAAAGATTTTTTTTTTCTGGGGTAAACCCTATTGTATTTTATTTGCAAATTAAAGCTGAATTCCAGACACAATTTTGATTCAAATATCCTCAATAACCGAGGATATAAATCCACTGTGTGTGCACCAAATGCCTATGAAAACCCAGTTATTACCTTGGAAAGAAGTGATGAATTAAAAAAGAAGGAAATTCTTCCAAAAAAAATAGTTTCCCCCTTCCCTGCATAGTAAAGGCATAATGTGCTAGTATGCATCGTCTACATCAGTGCCTGACCTCACAAAATGCCTGACCCAACATTGAACCCTATGGACTAAGACTGGGATGCCATTTAAGTTCATGTGCGTGTGAAGGCAGGCGCCCCAATACTTTTGGAAACAAAGTGTATTTCTAAAATATGAAAATTTCATGCCATATTTTAGTTTATCATATCCAATATGACCTTATACTATACTATATACAGGGCTCAAAATTTCAAGTCCTGAGCTACTAGCCAGGCCTCAAGAGTTACTCGCCACCAGTTGCCCCACCTAATTCATACACTGCCCTGCGCCTAATTGCACCCGTAAACACGCCCTCGTAGATTATCTCATGGAATGACAATGTTTTATGCAGAATCAAGTTACAAAATTAAATATTACCAACAACAACTTTAACAAAATGGGACAGGGCACTGGGGGCAGACCAGAGGGACAGGGCACTGGGGGCAGACCAGAGGGACAGGGCACTGGGGGCAGACCAGAGGGACAGGGCACTGGGGGCAGACCAGAGGGACAGGGCACTAGAACTGGGTCTCTTCCCCATTCTCTTACTGTCTCCTCTGCAACTCCCATCCATCCTCTCTCTCTCTCCCATTCATCTCATCATCAGGAGCCTGTGTGTGCGGCTTCACGCTTGCATGTCCCCACTTCCCCCTTTTATTCAGGCTGGCAGAGAGGAGAGGAGCTGCAGCACAGTGGGAGGGAGTACAATCCAGCGCTGAGATCCACACAACTGCACAGCCATTGACACCATAGCACAGCGCACACTGACAGCGCATAGCACACATTGAGACCAGTCTGTTCACAGTGCTCAGGCTAAACTGTTGGACACTTACATAGAGCACAAGGAGAAGAAAAATGCACAAACTAGAAGGCTGCCGCTCTCATGTCAGGGCAACTTTCAGTGAGCGCTGCACCGGAGTGGTAATTTTTGCAATCCTCCACCTCACTCATTACTTTCTGCTCTCCAGCTACATTGGTCGGGGCCCGGGGGAGGGGGGCAGGCTCAGAGAGGTCATACTGTTAGGTCCCATGGCTTAATGAGAATTGTAAGGAGAGCACCTGTGTACTGCTCTGCCTGTGCGTGGCTCACCAGACTACTTTTCCTGAGCATGCACCTTTCTTCTTTGGCCGCCAATCTCATCGAGACTCTAAGTGTAGGCACAGATTGGAGGGAGATTGGTCATGCAGCCCTGTCATCACTCGCCCCCAGCTTAAATCCACTCGCCAAATGCTAGTAGGCGAGTGGAAATTTTGAGGGCTGCTATATATATATATATATATATATATATATATATATATATATATATATATATATATATATATATATATATATATATATAGATATAGATATAGACATATAGATCTATCTATATATATATATAGATATATATATATAATCAGGGGTCAAGTCCTGGGGAAAAAAGTGTGGGAACTCCCACCCAAGATCCACTCCCCCACCAAAAAAATAAAGAAATGATGCGCTCATATGCATAATTACTAAACCGCAAGTTCTTTCTAAATCAGCGGCAGACCTCCGCAATGTCTCCAGGGAACAATGACAAAAGCTCCCAGGAGACATTGCGGCATCGAGGAAGTGACGGAATACCCGCACACTACCCGATGAATCCATATATAGGAAGCGGCCAGTAACATAAAGGATTACTAAGGTTTGCCTGCCCCTGACAGTGACTCGAGCTGGGCATCGACGCTTAGTGAAAAATTGGCTCGGGCGGCTCAGGTGCTCTCGGCTGCTCTAGTTCTGCAAAGGGAACTGCGTTCCTGCTGTGAAAAAAGTGCAGGAACTTCCGTTCCCACGCGTTCCCGCAGGACTTGAGCCCTGTATATAATTATATGTTCCCCAGATCCTCCTGGACCTGATGGTAATATAGCTTCAGGCTGAATATGCTTGTTTTCACCCTGTGTCAATTTGAGCCACAAATTGTGTTTTATTTGATGAAATAAAGAAACTATTTGTTAAGTAAAGATGACAACTCCAAACCATTTTTACACATCTTATGGGCACCTCGAGCAATTGGACTACTGACGGGTTCTTTTTCGCATACTCCTTTGTGCACAACTGACATCTTGTACCTGACTGAGAATCCCAAAGGCCCGAGCCTGAGGGACAGTTCATGAGGGACAGAGGAGCTGTTAGGAAGCTGTAGAGAAAGTCCAGGAGGGACAAGTGACATTCCCATCTGGTGGCAGGCAGCATGGCAAGTGACATTCCCATCTGGTGGCAGGCAGCGTGGCAAGTGACATCCCCATCTGGTGGCAGGCAGTGTGGCAAGTGACATTCCCATGTGGTGGCAGGCAGCGTGGCAAGTGACATTCCCATGTGGTGGCAGGCAGCGTGGCAAGTGACATCCCCATCTGGTGGCAGGCAGTGTGGCAAGTGACATTCCCATGTGGTGGCAGGCAGCGTGGCAAGTGACATTCCCATGTGGTGGCAGGCAGTGTGGCAAGTGACATTCCCATCTGGTAGCAGGCAGTGTGGCAAGTGACATTCCCATCTGGTGACAAGCGACGGTGGCAGGTGACACACTCAGGGCTCCCACTCATTCTGCTTTGCGAGTTGAACTATTTAATTTTATATTACAATGTAATGATAGAAATAATGCATTTCAATCATCCTGACACCATAACAACCATGGTGCCGGAATGATTGAAGCACTAACACCAGTCGCTTACCCCCCGCGCGTCGCCCCCCCCCATGTGATGAGGGGGACATTGAAGGACCTGGCCTTGGGGTGACAAAGGAAGTAAATCCGGGCCTGTCTAGAGCCAGGTCTGTGGCAGAGGCCTGTTCCTCCCAGCAACTCAAAGTGACACTTCGGCTGCCAGGCTTGTGGCAGAAGTCTGTCCGGGGGCACTTCACCCACTCTGGCTAGAATGGCGACGAACAGTGACTACTATTATTGTGCTGCTGAGAGCAGGATTGCTCTTTCTATATCCAGGCCTGATACCACAAGTTCTCTATCGCTTCATCAACTTTTCCTTCCTACTGCATGTTGATGTTGGCTATGTTGGGCCTGAAATAAAGCATTTGAAAACCTTTCTTCATGTACTGGACATTCGCTCACTACTTTATTCATCAGCTGTACCCCTAGACAACTTAATATGCCGATCCCAACAACAAACCAGCGGCTCCTGCGGGGGTAGCACTACACTATTGTAACATGGTTACTATGCATGCACCTGTGGTGAGTGTAGTAAGAGCCCCAAGGCCATGTATGCTGTTCTGCCAGGACCACGTGTTGTGCTGCTGCAAGAAAAAGAACACATGCTACTGAGAGACAGAGCTGCGTAGGGTCACTTTTATTCCAGGGTTTCTCTGGCTGTTGGAGTATCATGCTGTACCAGTTATCTGCAGCCCATGATGCCCTGATCTCTGGAGTGTCTTGCTGAACTTGCACTGCACTTCTTGGGGGAGTCTCAGGACAAGTACAGGCTGGAGGCTATATTCCAACGTAATCTTGCGAGCAACTAAAATATACAAGGAACACACTCCCAATAATATAAAATAAAATGTGCAAAAGTAAAATCGAAATGAATTACTGTGCTAATATAGCCATGAAATATTAAACAACATAAATCATAAACCAAATTTTCACATCTCTCTTAATGCGGAAATCACAAAAATCAATCATAAACTGTCGGTAAAACAATGTAATTTCTCAAAGAAAGTCCAAATGTAGTGCATCCAGTGCTTCAGTGCAGTCAAGTGAAATTCACTGTAAGGATAAGACTTGCTTAATCTTTGCAAGCCCTCAAAAGTGCTTTTATTAATTCACCACAGTGCTTCCTCATTAGATAAGCACTCACCTCATGATATGTGACCTCACACTTAAGGAGTTGTAAAGGTACAATTTTTTTTTCCTAAATAGCTTCCTTTACCTTACTGCAGTCCTCCTTCACTTACCTCATGCTTCGATTTTGCTTGTAGCTAAACATCACTTTACATGTGATTCAAGGACTGCCGTTTGCAGATATAGAAGGAACTCGGCTCCCTCCGATGTGGATAGCCACACCTGTGTGAGGTGTCTTCTCGGAAATCTAGGCCAGAGTTTGAGGCCTATCCACGCCTGGGCGGATCGCCATCCACAGACAGAGAGAGGATCCCTGACGGAGTGATCGGAAAGTATCCCAGTGCAACGGTGACCTGTGGGAGAAGCCTCATCTGCAATCCCAATGTGCTGGTAAAGCACCGCTAAGACCCTAACGTTTTAGGGCGTATTTGCAGTGCCTCAGTGTAAAAGGGTAAGGCGTTTTTACAGCGCTTTCAATTCATTTCAATGGAGCGGGACGTTTTTGGAGCATTTTTTTCAGCGCCCAAAAGTTGCTCCAAAGATGCTGCTTGCAGGACTTTTCTCAACGCCCTGCCAGCGTTTTTCGAGCGAAGCCTCATCTGCAATCCCAATGTGCTGGTAAAGCACCGCTAAGACCCTAACGTTTTAGGGCGTATTTGCAGTGCCTCAGTGGGAAAGGGTAAGGTGTTTTTACAGCGCTTTCAATTTATTTCAATGGAGAGGGGCGTTTTTGGAGCGTTTTTTACAGAGCCCAAAAGCTGCTCCAAAGATGCTGCTTGCAGGACTCAGTGTGAAAGGGTCCATTGAGATGCATGGAGAGCGTTTTATGAGCGTTTTAATAGTGCTGTAAAAACGCTTCCGTGTGAAAGGGGTCTAATCCTGACTCTTGCAGGGCTCTGCAGGTAGTCCACTATTGTTTTTACCTTTGTTTCTTTTGCTTTTATTTTACTAAGTAAAGAGTTACATTGGTTAAGCTAAATTCATGTGCAGTCCATCTGTCATCCTACAGGATCAATACAACTCAAGGTAACCATGTGTTTACATAATTTACTGTGGTGTGATAGGATACCGTGCTTCCCAACAGCCATTGGGGTTGACAATTCCCTCTGATACCAGTTGTGCCAAGGGAGGGTTCTAGCCAGTTTTAGGGGTTGATAGCAGGGATGGACTGGCCATAGGGACTACAGGGAGTTTCCCGGTGGGCCGATGGCTCAGTGGGCCGTTTTTTTAAAACAGAAATGCTGCTTGGAGGACTTTTTGTAATGCCCTGGCAGCGCCCCAGTGTGAAAGCACTCAGGCTTTCACACTGGGACTGCAGCGAAAGCGTTTTTTAGTCGCTTTACAGGCGCTATTTTTAGCCCAAAAGCGCCTAAAAAACACCTCAGTGTAAAAAGGGGTCCTACACCCCCCCCCCCTCTCTTTTACACTCACTCTCTTTTTCTTACACTCACCCCTCTCTCTCTCTTTCTCACCCTCTTATTATATACAATAATGGATGTAGGGGCCTTTTGGTGGGCGTGATTTTTCGGGGGGGTGGGGGCAGCATTTTATTGAATTAAAGTGGGCCGGTCTGGATGAAGTCCAGGGCCAAATTTTTGTCCCAGTCCAGCCCTGGTTGATAGCCAGGGCGTAGACCCAAAACAAACATGCAGCTCCTTCGGGGGTAGTGCTACATGCTTTTAAATGTCCTTATTTCTTCTGAGAACTCCTCACTTCCTGTTCTTCTGTCTGTAACTCCACACAGTAATGCAAGGCTTTCTCCCTGGTGTGGAGTGTCGTGCTCGCCCCCTCCCTTGGACTACTGGAGAGTCAGGACTCTGTAGTCCAAGGGAGGGGACGAGCATGACTCTCCATGTAAAGGTTCTTAACTGTTACATATGATTGTAAGGGGTTTAGAGTTTCAGAGCCAGTGTTATTTCACTCATTATTAGTAGAATTCTAAAAGGCATTACATACATAATTTCTTGTAGTTTTTATCTCTGAACAAAAGATTATACATGCGAAACATTCCTTACTAATTGCTAGAAATGTATCTTTCCTTTTTGTTATTGTTCTCACAGGTTTGTTTTTATATATTCTATTACATGTGAGACATTCCTTATTAATTGCTAGAACTGTATTATATATTTTTTATCTATATTTTCCCTATCTTGTACTTTATTATTTTAAATTTAAGGTTCACATGCAAAATATTCCATACACATTGTTAGGAATGTTTCCTCCTTTCCCAATTATATTATGCAGCTGTTGTTTTTCACTTACTAAGCTTTTTTAATGAATATAAGTCTGTTTTTAATGAGTAAGCTATAATATCTTATCTTTACAGAACATGTAGTATTTGTATTAACCAATCACATATTGCCAACATAATAATTCTTTATTCCTTACCCAAATTAATGTATTTCATCCCTTCCCCTTTTTGTAATGCATATAACTGTCTTAATATTATCAGTAAAGTTAGAGAATGATTTCAGATACATCGTGTTCCTGTGTCTTTACTATTCCTGTACTGAAATCTCTCTCAACAGGGGGCTACCCGAACAAACACACTGGGACTGCCTAAAGTCAATCAGCGCCAGTCTGCACTCCACACCATGGAGAAAGCCTTGCATTACTATGTGGAGTTACAGACAGAAGAACAAGAAGTGAGGATTTCTCCAAAGAAATAAGGACATTTAAAAGCAAAATCGAAGTGAAGGAGGACTGCACTAAGGTAAAGGAAGCTATTTAGGGGAAAAAATTGTACCTTTACAACCCCTTTAAGTTCGGTCAAAAACAGACCAAGGTGACTTTTTAGTCACCTTGGAAAAGTTAAACTTGCTTTCCTCCTTTGTTTCCTCTCAGTCTTTGCTCCACCATTGCTCGGTATATGTAAAAAGAAAGGAGCTCCAAATAGTGCTTATATCCCTCAGTTCCTATGAAACATATTCCCACTTCATAGCTGCTTTCTCTTTGAAGATTTTACTGTTTGTTTCACTTTTCTTCTCACACTGATTTCTCAATGGGAAGGTCTGTACTCATCCTACATTTTGCCTGACTTCACCATTCAGAGAGCAATTCTTGACTAGATGGCCACCAGCGGAACTCCTACATAGTCCTTTTTCTTGAGAAGCTTTTCGGCCACCTTGAAGTGTTTATTTGCAAAAGTTGCTACTATTGGTATCTGCCAAGTGGAAACTGTGCTTTGTTCGCCTTGTAAATTACAAATTTCGTGTTTGGGGAGAGAATGCTCCACCAGTAAGGGCCCCAATGCCGGCAAGACTTTATCTAGTATAAGCCTGGACCATAGTATAGGTGGGGTCTGGGATTGCTGGGCCCGCCTTAAGTGATCTAAACTGTGCTGGCTGTATCTAGGTTGTACTGATTTTTATACTGTTGTTTCCAATCCACTCTTTCCTTTACAGGGCTTTGTCTTCATTAACCACTTGCCGACAAGCTCACGTACATTTACTGCGGCAGGTTGGCTCTGCGAAAACCAACGTACTTCGGGCCGTGCAAGGAGGATAGAAGGAGCACTCGCGTGTGCTCACAGGTCACGCGGGCTCAATGTCTGCCGGCAACCCACGATCCCTATGTACAGAGGCAGAATGGGAACTGCCTATGTAAACAAGGCGTTTCCCCGTTCTGCTTAATGATGTCAGAGATCTTCTGTTCCCAGTGATTGGGAACAGTGATCTCTGTTATGTCCCAGTAAGTCCACCCCCCTACAGTTAAAACACACGTAGGGAACACACTTAACCCCTTGATTGCACCCTAGTATTAACCCCTTCACTGCCAGTGTAATTTTTACATTGATCAGTGCATTTTTATAGCACTGATCAATAATAATGTCACTGCCTCCCAAAAATTTTAATTCGGGGATTTGTCTGCCGAAAAGTTGCAGTCCCACAAAAAATCGCAGATAGCCGCCATTACCAGTAAAAACAATAAAAAATAAATAAGTCCCTAATACTATCCCATAGTTTGTAGACTTTTGCGCAAACGAATCAATATACGCCTATTTCGATTTTTTTTTACCAAAAATATGTAGAAGAATATATATCTGCCTAAACTGATGAATTATTTATAGTTTTTAGATTTTTTTTTTTTAATATGAATTATAGCAGAAAGTAAAGAATTTTTTTCAAATTGTCTGTCTTTTTTTGTTTATAACGCAAAAGATAAAAACTGCATAGGTGATCAAATACAACCAAAAGAAAGCTCTATTTGTGGGTAAAAAAGGACGTCCATTTTGTTTGGGTACAGCTTCACACAACTGCGCAATTGTCAGTTAAAGCGACGCAGTGCCGTATAGCAAAAAAAAGCCTGGTCATTAAGGGGGCTTCCGGAGCTGAAGTGGTTAATAAAGCTGATTAAAACATTCCAGGTGTGTTGGTGGTCATGCAGGTCAAGGTACAGGGCGAGTCATCACTGGTGCTGGCCAAAGGGGCCCAATACAACTCAGCCGCTCCTACAGGAGTGAGCACTACACCAGCAACCATACAAGGCTAAAGCATCAGTTATGGGTGGAGTTTGCATTTAGTTAAATTTCTGATTCAAATCTGACTTTTAAAAGCAATTTGTCTTATCTAGCCCCTAAAAAAAAATATATATTTTTAGGCACCTCATTGTTACACATGCTTGGAACAAATGGAACTAATCTTTTAACCACTTAAGCCCCAAGCCTGTTTTTCAGATTCGGGATTTACAAGACTAAAACAGTTTTTTTTGCTAGAAAATTACTTAAAACCCCCAAAAATTATATATTTTTTTTTTCTAACACCCTAGAGAATAAAATGGCGGTCATCGCAATACTTTTTGTCACACCGTATTTTTGCAGCGGTCTTACAAGTGCACTTTTTTTGGAAAAAATTTACTTTTTTGAATTAAAAAATAAGACAACAATAAATTTGGCCCAATTTTTTTATATATTGTGAAAGATAATGTTACGCTGAGTAAAATGATACCCAACATGTCACGCTTTAAAATTGCGCCCGCTCGTGGCATGGCGTCAAACTTTTACCCTTAAAAATCTTGATAGGCGACGTTTAAAAAATTCTATAGGTTGCATTTTTTGAGCTACAGAGTAGCTCTAGGGCTATAATTATTGCTCTCGCTCTAACGATCGCGGCAATACCTCACTTGTGTGGTTTGAATACTGAAATAATAAAAAAAAAAAAATTATCACTTTTATTCCTGTTACAAGGAATGTAAACATCCCTTGTAATAGAAGAAAGCATGACAGGTCCTCTTAAATATGAGATCTGGGGTCAAAAAGACCTCAGATCTCATATTTAGGCTTCAATGCAAGAAAAAAAAAAAAAAAGGAAAATTTGTCATTTAAAAAAATGACAAAAAAAAAATTGTCTCTTTAAGAGGCTGGGCGGGACTGACGTTTTGACGTCACTTCCGCCCAGCAGAGCTATGAGGACGGGTGGGGGCCATCTTGCCCTCACTACAGTCCTCACTCTCCAGGCGGCAACATCCGATCTCCTCCGCCGCTACCGACGGCTCCGGTAAGCGGCGGAGGGCGCGGAAAAGCGCCGGGAGGGGGGGGGCCCCTCTCCCGCCACCGATAACGGCGATCTCGCTGCGAATCCGCCGCGGAGACCGCCGTTATCGTTTACACGGCAGCCCACTGTAAAGGTGGATATCCCGGTTCTGGCAGCAGCTCCTGCCGTTACCGAGATATTCAGCTTTAAAAATAGGACGTATATATACAGTGGGCGGTCGTTAAGTGGTTAAATTAGAATGCTTGGCTTAAAATAGCAAGAGGCTATAATGATGATGAGTGTGATGCATAATGTTCTGGCAGTAAAATACAATATAGACGGAAGTTGATAATCACATCCCAGGTGAACGTCTTCCCTGAAGGATTAGATTACACAGTGACGCAATGTCTATACATAGATACATAATGTTGCCTAGCAAACAAGCTGATTCATTGAGGAATGGAGTGGCAGATGCTTGTGCCGCAAGTGTAGATCCTCACAGGCCTTTGCTCTATGTATTTCCTCAGTATATGTAGTTATGTTCTATTTACGGTCCAAGGTTCTGTTCTTCTCTACCTGGATGATTCTACTGTTTAACCTAAAATTATGGACTTGTTCAGATTATTAAACCAATTGATAAATAAGAGGTTTTTGTTTATATATCAATTTTTCTGCCAGTGTTCAGATACCAAATATGAACAACTCATCAGAGTATAATCAGAGAACTATAACTCTGGTGCTGTGTAGTGATTTTTTAATGTTATCCTGGCTGAAGAGGGATGTGGAAAAAATGAGGATCACATAAGAATATACATACAGACACACAGTACACACACACACACACACACTATACATACACACACACACACACACACACACACACTGAGAAGGTACTGGAGAGGCGGGGCAGCTATAATCTGGGGATTTTTAGACCAAAAGAATGTTGGTAAGGGACATTTTAGGGACAGATGTAAAAAAACACTGGCCCAGATTCTCATACAATTACGTTGCTCCTGGGCAGCGTAACGTATGTGATTTACGTTACACCGCCGCAGGTTTACAGCGTTAGTGCCTGATTCTCAGAACACTTGCCTGTAAACTTCCGGCGGTGTATCGTAAAAGGGCTTGGCGCAAGCCCGCCCAATTCAAATGGGGCGGGCATCATTTAAATTAGGCGCGTTCCCGCGCCGAGCGTACTGCGCATGCTCCGTCGGGTAAATTACCCGACGTGCATTGCGCTAAATGACGTCGCACCGACGTCATTTGCTTAGACGTTAACGTAAATGGCGTCCAGCACCATTCACGGACGTCTTACGCAAACGATATAGATTTTTTAAATTTAGCCGCGGGAACGACGGCCATACTTAACATTGGCTGCGCCTCATAGACCCAGGGGCAAGTTTACGCTTCGGAAAGGCTACGGAAACGACGTAAATTCTCTGCGTCGAGCGCGCGTACGTTCAGGAATCGTCGTAATTTGCTAATTTACATAAGCGACGGGGAAAACGACGTCGGCGACACCTAGCGGCGGGAAAAAAATTGCATTTAAGATCTGACAGCGTAAGAGCCTTACGCCTGTCAGATCTAATGGGTATCTATGCGTAACTGATTCTAAGAATCAGTCGCATAGATACCCGGGGCCAGATTAGGATTTACGACGGTGCAAATGGTGTTGCGCCGTCGTAACGCCTTTAAGAATCTGGGCCACTGATTTTTACATACTGTCCCTGGTTTTACTGAGGCTGGCAACCCTGATGGGGGCCCCTAGTGGCATGGGGCCCTTTGGCAGTGCCCAAATGGTCAGTCCGCCCCTGCTTAACCGCTGTGTGAGTGTCAGTCCCACAGGCACACATAAACTGCAGGACAAAGGATCATTATTAAAAAATGAAACTCATCATTTACACGATGGACTGTATCACAATGTCTTTATTCAACCTGGTCCTTTACCATGACACTATCCACAATTTCTTTGATGTAATTTTGGTTTGCATATGTCATGCTATGGGCGATAGCTATCGAACTGACTTACTGTTTTATTCATTACGGTTGTGTCTTGATGACCTGTTTTGAATGTTGATGCAATAAAAAAAAAAGTAAAACTCTAAAAAATAAAACTCTCTACATATGTGTTTCTGCACACAGAATGCTATCACTTTGTCTGAGCCCACCTTAGGGAATAACTTCATCAAAAAATAAGTTCACTTTAAAAAAAACAATATGCACTTTTTTTGCAGGAAAAAAAAATTGTGGCCCGGATTCTGAAAGCCCGGCGTTACTTTGTGCGGGCGTAGCGTATCTCAGATATGCTACGCCGCCGTAAACCTAGTGAGGCAGGTTCTGTATTCAGAAAGAACTTGCGCCCTAAGTTACGGCGGCGTATCGTATGAGGGCCGGCGTAAGCCCGCCTAATTCAAAATTGGAACATGTGGGCGTGTTTTGTGTTAATTCAGTGTGACCCCACTTAAATTACGTTTTTAACTAACGGTGCATGCGCCGTCCGTGGATGTATCCCAGTGCGCATGCTCCAAATTACGCCGCAAAGCCTCATTGGTTTCGACGTGAACGTAACTTACGCAAAGCCCTATTCGCAAACGACTTACGCAAACGACGTAAACGACGCAAAATTCTACGCTGGCCCGACGTCCATACCTAACATTGGCTACGCCTCATATAGCAGGGGTAACTTTGCACCCTAAGATACGACGGCGTAGGAGACTTACACCGCTCGTATCTAGGCAACATTGAGGCGTATCTGATTCTATGAATCAGACGCCGAGATGCGACGGCTCGCATTCGGAGTTACGATGGCGTAGCTGGAGATATGCCGACGTAACTCCTTTCTGAATCCGGGCCTATATATTTATTTAGTGAGTGGATTTTGTCAAATGACAAATTACATTAGAGTTGCAAGTCAGCACAAAGTCTTAGGCCCCATACACACGATAGAATCCATCCGCAGATAAATCCCAGCAAATGGGTTTCTGCGGATAGATCCTATGGTGTGTACACGCCAGCGGATCTGTTTCCGCGGAGAAATCTCCTCTGGGATGGATTCCAGCAGATCGGATATTTGCTGACATGCACAACAAATCCATCTGCTGGAATCCATCCCAACGGATGGATCCGCTCGTCTGTACAGACTCACCGGATCCATCCGTCCAAAGGGATTCCCTGCACGCGTCGTAATGATTTGACGCATGCGTGGAATTCCTTATATGACAGCGTCGCGCCCGTCGCCGCGTCATAATCGCGGCGACGGCGCGACACGTCATCGCCAGAGGATTTCCGCGCGGATTTCAATGCGATGGTGTGTACACTCCATCGCATAGAAATCTGCGGAAATCTTTGAGAGGATTTATCCGTGGAAACGGTCCGCTGGACCGTATCCGCGGATAAATTCTCTCGTGTGTATGGGGCCTTATACAAATTGTACACTGAAAGTACTTAAGCTAAAAAAAGTTAGATTTGTTTTGCCTGTGGTTGTTAGCACTAACTGCTAATTGACCAGAAGGCCAACAAGCTAAAGTAACAATTACGTGATATACCCAGGGGCGGACTGACCATTAGGGCAGTCGGGCACCGACCGAGGGCCCGTGGCCAGTAGGGGGCCCGTGAGCAGGGACAGTCACACTTTGAGAAGGTGTTCCGTTAGAGCTCAATCCCAGGGTTTGTCAGTAGCAGTGTCACTGCTTCCAAATACATACACTGCCTGGCAGTTTATGCATTTAGAAGTTCTGAGTCTTCCTTCTGTCTCACCCCTCAGTGTTCTCCTGCACACTCGCTCCGTGTTCCCCTCAGTCATATCCCCCCTTCAGTGCCGTGCGATGGGAGAACCTGGAGGAGGGGAATAGCTACTGCTGACTACTGCACGCTGTATGCAGAGAGGGAGCTGAGCTGAGTGGGGAAAGTTTTGTGCAGGTAAGCTGCTGCAATGCACACAATACAAGGTTTCATGTCAGGACTTGGAGGAAATGTTTGTGGCAACATGTGAAGGGTTAAGTGTGGTGACAAGGAGGGTTGAAATAGCAGGCAAGTGTGTGTAGGAGCTGGCAGAGTTTGCAGCACCCCTCCCCCTAGCTGACAGACATCGGGACAGATATCTCCTAAGCAGGCACAGTACACTAATCACTATCTATCTACATAAACATCCCCCATCACTCTGTGTATGTCCCACATAATGAGAAGTTAATTTATGACTTTTCCATTTAACCCTGTGTTATGCACACCCTGTACAGTCAAGTGTACACTCACCACATAAACTCTACACACTATACAGAAAACATTCCTCAATAAACATATCAGAGCCAGTGGCGGCTGGTGCTCAAATTTTTTTGGGGGGGGGCGCAAACGGAAAAAAACCCCAAAAAACAATTGCAGCCTCACTGTGCCTATCAAATGCAGCCACTGTGCCATGCCATCAAACGCAGCCACTGTGCCATCAATTGTCACCACTGTGCCATGCCATCAAACGCAGCCACTGTGCCATAAATTGTCACCACTATGCCATCAAACGCAGCCACTGTGCCATCAATTATCGCCACTGTGCCATTAATTGTCACCACTGTGCCCCCAATTGTCGCCACTGTGCCCCTAATTGTCGCCACTGTGCCCCGCAATTGAAGCCACCGTGCCCACAGTAAAATGCCCCCCCCTGGCACTTACCTTTCTGGCTTCTACGTCCCTCGATGTCCCTTGTCCCGCCCTCGATGACGCTTCAGCCAGTCAGGTTACTGATTACCAGAATCAGATTACCTGATTGGCTAAGACGCCTGTCAGTCTTATCCAAGGAACGCACCGCCGGTACATCCCGAGGATAAGCTTCAGGAAGCCGCCTACAGCCTCAGGGCTGTACTCGGAAAGCCGCTGGCTCTGATAGGCACTTCCACACAGCTAACCAGCTGCCGTTATTCAGCTGGCAGGACATTGAGCGCCGGTCAGCTGAATAACGGCAGCTGGCTGGCTGTGTGGAAGTGCCTATCAGAGCCAGCGGCTGTAGTCGGCTTCCTGAAGCTTATCCTCGGGACGTACCGGCAGTGCGTTCCTTGGATAAGCCTGAGCAGCGAAAATATACAGATTCATACAATGCATGAATCTGTATATTTTAGTGGCTGTGAGAGAGCCAGCCACTGGCTGTGAGCAAGCGAGCCAGAGGGGGCGGCGCTCCGGCATCCCTATGGACGCACCGCTCCTGATGAAAGCACAATGTTCATGGCTATTTGCATGTTACGAAAACTGTATCAACACTGATCATTTAGAGAATCATGTATGTTTATGGAAAATGTTTATTTTTTTTGTGCCAAGTCCCCTTTCACATAGGCTTTCCGATCAGGTCTGCCTGTCTGTTTTTCAGATGGACCTGATTGGACCCTCCAGTCTCCCCTATGGTGCGGCAGCTGTCAGCGGTGACACCTGCTGCTATCCAATCTGATCCTGTCCGCCAAATTAGATGGATGGTGGACGGTGGTCCTATTTTCCATCTGTCTGGTGGATTGGATGGAAATGAACAGGCAGTCCTCAGAGGAGAGCGGGACTGAAAGGTCCGTCTCTGCACAGTAAGTAGAGAACTATCTGTCATCCGTCTGCTCAGTGGATCAATCCCCCGCTGAGCAAAGCGGAGCCCTTCAAAACGAACATGCCCCGTGTAAAAGGGGCCTTACAGTTAGGCTTGGCTCACACCTGCAGGGGCAACCAAGCAAGCATTGGCATGTTTTTCACACGTGTAGAGCAGCCCATTCTTTTCAATGGGCTGCCCTACACGCTAGCAACATGGAAAAGTCATGAAAGAGTCCAGTTTGATGGGCGCGTTTGCAAATGCATGGGAGTGCCATTAACAATTAATAGAAATGCTGTGCGTCTGCTAAAGGGCAGCTCATTTCTGTGCATGTTAGGAAAGCGTAAACATTGCATGCATTCCCCACATTCATAGATCTGAACCTATAGTCATGAAGTTCTGAATAAAGAATGATGAGCGCAAACTGAAAATCTAAAAGTGAATATAAAGACAGTCCATAGGGGACTAATAACAATCAATAAAGATATGCAGTGAATTCAAAATTAGTGAAATAACCCAAAACTGATAATAAATCCAAAAATAAAAGTCCAAATATATAAATCAAAGTTTGGATAAATCAATCTAGTGTGCCAGTGATAAACAAAACTTCTGCACTTCGGGCATCAATGTGGACAATCTTGATAACTCTTTGCTTAGCCTGGGCTCGCAGTGCGCTTACCTCCAGACACTAGGTCATGCGTGTCAACGAAATCCTCCCAAAACTGGAACAGAATCCAAACAGTGGGTAACACGTGTTGCACGGAATCTTCCCAGTGCTGAGATAGAATCGAGGGGCGTTCTCTGTATCCAATACCAGTATAGTGTTTGGATTCTGTTCCAGTTTTGGGAGGATTTCGTTGACACGCATGACCTAGTGTCTGGAGGTAAGCGCACTGCGAGCCCAGGCTAAGCAAAGAGTTATCAAGATTGTCCACATTGATGCCCGAAGTGCAGAAGTTTTGTTTATCACTGGCACACTAGATTGATTTATCCAAACTTTGATTTATATATTTAGACTTTTATTTTTGGATTTATTATCAGTTTTGGGTTATTTCACTAATTTTGAATTCACTGCATATCTTTATTGATTGTTATCAGTCCCCTATGGACTGTCTTTATATTCACTTTTAGATTTTCAGTTTGCGCTCATCATTCTTTATTCAGACCTTTATTTGTTGTTAGCACATTTTAGATTTGAGCAGCATTTTGTTTTTCACTGGTCACTTTTAATTTTCACTGTTGGCTAGCGCTTTAGTCACCCACTTGTCTATAGTCATGAAGTGTTAAGTTTGTGTTGAGTTTACACTTTTGATTGTACAGGGTTTGGATAACACAGGGTTAAATAAAATGGTAAAAAAACAAAAAAACAAACATATTATCTAGACATAGACAGAGTTATTGGGGTTGCATATATCTCTTATAAAAGGAGGTTGTTCTCTTTGAGAAGTACCATTGTAATATTTATTGTTTTATCTATTTGAAGATGGTTGCAGACCTTTTTGGATTATAGACGTCTTTATCCGAGTACTTCTCAGCCCCTGCCCAGCTTGCATCACCCCCAGGCCACTCCATACATCCAGCTGACAGACATCACTTTGAGCTACTTCCTACCCCCCAGCTGTGTGACATAATTCCAAGGTCACTTTTCATTCTCTACCTTCCCAACATTGCTCCCCAGTCACCCCACAGACACTGCCACTGAAATAAATGCCTAAAAACTAACTCACCCCTACCAACTGTCTCACAACTCCATCTCTTGTGGTGCTTGGGGGGACCCCTGCAGTTATTCCCAACATGGGGGATAATGTGTGGATAGAGCGGGTGGGGGAAATGACTGAAACTGATCTTTTGTGGCTTTCACTGCAGCAGTTGAGAGATTGATTCAATTATTTCCCCCACCCACTGCACTAATCTGGATTTCTCTCACTGCCTGAACCCCTCCCTCGCAGCATTGCCAGCTTCTCTCCCACCAGCAGTAGTTGTGGGCACATAGGGGAATCTGTCAGGATGGAGAGTGGGGTAGGTGCCTGTAAATATGTCATTTACCAGCCCCTTTATTTTCTAAGTTAACACAGTGAGTGATGGATACTGTATTCATTCATAACTGAGCATAGTAAAATATGTTTACTATGGTTCAGTTTATGAAGGGGCAATAGTCTCTGTCTCCTGATCATTCATTTTCAGTGCAACAAAGGCTGCAGAGAAAGGGACTGTGGAATCTCTGTCCTCAATACCTGGCTCTGTCTCAAAAGTGAGACTTCAGGGGGTCTGTTTAGACCCCTGATATCTAACCAAAGCCCCCTCCCCCCAACAGAGTTGTAAAATCTGACTTGAAGTAGTAGTAAACTCTGTACTACCACTTGTACCTACAGTTAATCCTATAACAAAGTCTTCTGCCACTCTGCATGTTGCAAAGCTAGGTGCCCCTCCACGAGGCCCTGCCGCATTAATGTTGCATCAGAAAGATGGCTGCCGTGTGGTGGCCATCTTTAAACCTGGGGGCCCCAATGATTCCCTAGTGCCCGGGGGCCCCATGAGTTGTCAGTCCGCCCCTGGATATACCAGTAAAAAAAAAATTGTCTAGAACTGAAGGGCACTGCCAAGAGATAGGAGGAAGGGGAGATAGGATAAAGGGGAGTTCCAGCTTATACCATATTGTTTTAAAATACATTTCAGGAGTTGTGGCAGATTTTGCCAGCAGGGAAATTACAGCAATGTGCATGGCCTTTATGGCCAGTGACACGGGAGACATACTGTATGCCAATGCAAGGAAAAGATGTTTAAAAAAATCAGTTCAGCGGGAGGAGCTCTTTTAGGCCTGATTCACACCTAAAAAAAATTAGTGCTTTTTGCATTTTGCAGATTTGTATTACAGTCCATTTAACATAGTTTCCTATGGAGTATGTTTTGTAGTGCAAATCTGCAAAATACAAAAAGCACTAAAAATGCATAGTTGTGAATCAGGCCTCTATACTGCTTTCAGTGAAACTTTAAAATGCTAATTTTCTTTAAATAACATGCATGGGCGATGTCCTTAACCTGCCTGTGAAGAGGAGTGCCTGTACAATATATACAATGTACTGCAGCAAAAACTGATACCTGATACTGAAAAAATACCATTCAAATTGCTGGAGAATGACATGTGCCTACCACTTAATTTTGTTTGTAATCAAAGTGGTTGGGGATTCTAGTCATCTATTCCCAGACCCTAACCCTGGACAAGGGTCTGGTGTGTGCGTGTATATATATATATATATGTGTAAAGGGGGAACTCCATGCAAAAAACAAACAGTGTAGGTTTCCCCCTAAAAAACACATACCATACCATTATATTTCATGAGGGTCTGGTATGGATTTCAAGGGGGGATCCAATGAAAAATGCAAGTTACAAAAAAAATCCATACCAGATCCTTATCCAAGCATGAAGTCTGGATGATCATGAAAGGAGGGAGTGCAGTGAATGTGGTACCCCTCCCCTTGCTAAACAATTCCAGGCCCCATGCTTTTGCATGGGGGATCCCCCTGGCAAAGCACCTTGTCCCCATGTTGATAAGGGCAGGGGCCTCTTCACCACAACTCTCACTCAATAGTTGTGGGGGTCTGGGAAGGTTAACCTATCAGAATCCGAAATATCCTTTAAAATAAGGGACCACCCAGATACCGACCCCCTCCATGCGAATGAGTGACCACTGACTAGGTAGGACATCAGGGTAAAATTGACAACATTACTTTTTTTTCTTTTATCTGGAAGACTCTGGGTAGTTAACAAAGTAGATAACTCTGGGTAGATAACAACCTGTTGGGTTTTTTATGGGAGTTAAAAATCTCTGTTACATCAGTTAACATGCAGGTTTTCCATCTTTATTTAACACTGTACAATGGCGCACTGTGGGAGTTACACATATAGAGCATCATGCTTTAAAATGTACACCGCTTTATAACTATCTTACAGTTATAAACAAATAGCACAGTTGGATAGAAAATAATAGAGACTGCATAAAGTTGTACATCTTGTGTGCCTAAAGGGGTATTCAAGTAGATCCAAACCCTAACTGCCTAACATTGGATTTGCTTGAGCAATGAGTATTACAAAAAATGTCCATGGTTCTTGTCATAAAATCCTGTTTTCACTTTTTTCATCCCTATTTGTATTTTAGTGCTGTTGATCGCTGCCATTTTTTCGTCTTTATGCATTTGCTGCAGTGTCAGCTGAACATCATTGCTCTAAACATGCTTCTTGATAGTGAGCTGGCTCAGTCCCTTGCAGTCCTCATTAGGGCCATGTGTGACAACACAGTAGTACAGTTGTCATCACATTACAAGAAGTACCTGGACAAGAACCCTGATGACAAGATTGCCAAATATTATTTAAAAAAAAGCTGCAGATGTAAACCACTTTTGGTATTACGTTAACATTTTAGCTGATATATTAGATGTACTAATGTGTTTTAGCCTACATGTATTCCTTCTAGCCCTGAAATACTTCTGTATCTTTTCTTGACACTAAAGCCCTGTACACACGATCGGTTCATCTGATGAAAACAGACCAATGGACCGTTTTCATTGGACGAACCGATTGTGTGTGGGCCCCATCGGTTTTTTATCCATCGGTGAAAAAAAATAGAACCCGTTTTAAAATGCAAAACAGATTATAGCGCACACATGCAAAAATTACATTTATCCTGCAAGGCTAGTTAAAAACACCTGAACATATTCAAAAATACGGGGGTTTGGTCACACTATATAGTCATATAGTGCTAAGCCCACTTACTGCGACAAAGTACCCCGAATTAGTGGGTCCTACCCTAGTAATAGAATGAAAGAACCTGGGTCTCAACCATGGGAGATATACTCCTCTATGTGGGAGAACTGAAGGGTTTCTTCCTATACACTGGTGGCCACTAATGTGAGGTAATGAAGAGGGGGAGGGGTGCTCCAGCCAAGAGACCTGGTCAGGGTCTATACAAAATACAAAAAGATACTTGGTGGGCACACCCTAAAAATGCTATACATCTAAGCTGGTGCTGCTATAAGACCAAATACAGTACAAAACAGATTATAGCGCACACATGCAAAAATGACATTTATCCTGCAAGGCTAGTTAAAAACACCTGAACATATTCAAAAATACGGGGGTTTGGTCACACTATATAGTCATATAGTGCTAAGCCCACTTACTGCGACAAAGTACCCCGAATTAGTGGGTCCTACCCTAGTAATAGAATGAAAGAACCTGGGTCTCAACCATGGGAGATATACTCCTCTATGTGGGAGAACTGAAGGGTTTCTTCCTATACACTGGTGGCCACTAATGTGAGGTAATGAAGAGGGGGAGGGGTGCTCCAGCCAAGAGACCTGGTCAGGGTCTATACAAAATACAAAAAGATACTTGGTGGGCATGATTTGGATTTGCCATGATTCACTGCTATAATCTGTTAAAATAAGCAGAAACAAACAGAGACACACACACACACACACACACATACACAGCTTCTTGTGGTCTGGAGCTGAAGTGCACAGCAGGAAGATGAGAGAAGAGAAGAACAGACAGATGCACAGAGATGCAGGGGGTAAAATGTGAGCAGAATGCTGATGGCAATCTTCTCATTCTTAGCTTTATTCTCCTTATGTCGTCACAGAATACACACCCATCAATCCCTCCCAATAACCCTTTACTCCACCCAGTTACCCTCCCATTCTGTTAATCCACATGGCAAAGTCTTTGTTTCATCATAAATGATAGGGGTCTCTCGATCAGAACTGCAAGGATGTAGTGAGGTGGGCTGGAAAGGGGCATGTCCAGGACAGGAGGAAGAATATTCGTTGGGAAATAGTTCCAGCAAATCGCCCATTTAGAAATCCATACACAGGAAACCAGCACGTTGCCTTTTAAGGGAAAAACAGTCCAGGCTACAAATTCCTTTTCCATCTCCAAAAGGCAGGATGTAGCAAAGTCACAATTTCCTCTTGAAATGATCAGGAATGCACGGAAGAGTGAATACAATGGGGGATGGGGAAGCTTCATATAGCATATATCATTTCTAATATAAACTATTTTCAAGGAAAATAAACACTTATTGTGATACATATATTTCACACATGCATAAATATACTTATATATAAAAAGGTATCAAAAATAATATGAAGAATAATACTAAACATTATTAATAATTCTAATATAAAGATTAGCACAGCTTATCAAATAGGCATTATTACAGAAATCTATCACAATCCCCCCTATAAGGTCTATTTGAAAAGCAACATCCCTACATTCTCTTTGCCCTTTCTTTCACTTGAGAATGTTGTAAGCAGTCTCAACAGTCAAGGATGGTAACAGAGGATAAGGTCCTTCTTCTACTTTCTTCAATGAATCTCCTATTTCACCCAAATTTACAAAAGTAGGAGTTACCTCTTCAGCTGCTTTCCCTAACAGTTTCTTTATACAGGGCAGAATACAATAAAACATCACCACAACCAATATAACCAAAATCAAAATTGCTATACCTATTTGAGTACAAATGCGTTGCCACCCTTTCATCCATCCAAAATACTGGTCCCAGGGATCTGTCAACCCAGAATTTCTTTTTAATTCTTTGGAGAGTTCCTCTAATTTCTTAATGGCCAATGTTACCTTGCCATTCGGACCTGTATTGTCCGGAATGTACGTACAACATGTACTTGTACCAGGTAAGATTTTACATACACCCCCCTTTTCAGCTAATATCATGTCTAGGGCCATGCGATTTTGAAAAGTCATCCGTGAAGTGGCTTCTAGTTGTTCAGCTATTCCCTGGAGTGCATCCCTGGTGTAGTTAACAAACCTCTGTTGGTTATAGTAAATATAATTTATCCAATCTACATTTACATTACTAAGTTAAATTTCAGGAAAGCATCCGTTCCCACCAAATTACTATATTTCCCTTCATTAGCATCTTAATTTTATATTGGGCTCTGTCCTAAATATTTTATTTCCTAAAGAAACTTTATTACATTACACTAGTTTTCAGGACTGATCATGCAGCATAAATATTCTTGTCGCATGTCTGTTTAAACAAACATAGCAGCCTTCAGCATAAACGAACATACAGAAGTTTCATTGTTCCCCTACATGGATCCAAATATAAGAGATCAATTATCCTTCCATTAATACATTCGTCAATCTGAAGCCTAGAAAGTGACATTTTAATCCATAAATCATCATCATCTGCATCATCTATCCATATTGTATTTTTATTTTTAAACTATTTTAACTGACTTTCTTAAGCTATGCAGATTAACACCATTATCATTCTCTTTAAAATGACACCCTCAAAGTAAGGTATTCTTCAAACCAAATGGTGCAAAAAACCCACAGTTTAGTAACATATGAGAGAAAGAAAGAATGAGAGAGAAAGAAAGAAAGAAAGAAAGAGCAAAAGAAAGAGAGAGAGAGAAAAAGAAAGAAAGGAAAAGAAAGAGAAAAATAATACTTTATTAATAAGGGCTTTCTTTCAGATCTTCTAATGATTGTGTACAAATTACCTTTTATTATTAAAGAAAGATTTACCCTCATAATACGCTTCCATAGTTTACTTGACATAAACTCTGATATTTATTTATTTTTCCCTTCAAACTAGGCAAAGTTGAGGATGTTTACACTGGGAGTCGGATTTCAAGCTAGCACTCACTCCTGTAAACCACCACAGCCTGTAACCTGATCTGCTGTTAATGACCTCTAAGGGAAAACATCTGTCCCCCCCCATGCTTGGAGCAGATTGTACAAGTTTTAGACCATATACAATCCAATCGAATTGCATCGTTTTTCTCATTTTTAACTCTTTTTCAAAAATTTTAAAACATATTTGGTTTGTACATCTGCCAAAAATCATGTACACCACATTATAACATGACATTCCTTAACTTCCAATAGCGACAAAAGATCGCTTAGAGGACAAATCTCATGAAATCCACTGACCAGTCCCTGCGCATGAACCGACCATTGTTTTCTACTGATAAAGTCACTCGTAATTACTCACAATCTATATTTTATCAGAAATGTCATTTTATAATAACTTTTAACACTTGTTTATTTTTTAATTTTATTTTTACAATTTTTATAATAATATTTTTTATAAAGTTTTTAGATTGAACATAACTTTCATATTTTAATATTTTTCCTGGGGAACCTTATAATAAGCCAAACCCAAGTTTAGAATCTGTTGTAAACATTGCTCAAACCTCTACTTATTAATTCTTACAACCAGATCTGTAGGATTCCAGTTAAATATAAAATACCATGTTTATGCTTTGACATATCATAATACATTTTCAGTTGTTGGGGTAAACATATTCATAAACGTTTACAGGCAGAATTAAACTTAATTATCTCATTAGAGAACTTCTTTACACTCTGACATTAATTAACTAATTACCCCATATAACCGGGACCCCCCTTTGAGATATTCCAACCCACAAACCCCAGTGGTCACAATCCCATATATTTGAAAAAAGATATATAATTTCATTCAGATTTGGGCGGCACAATCCATAATATCACTCATCTTCCAGAGAATATTTTCGAAGGAACCTCTTAATCATCACCCAGGGGATATTGGTAATTATCGGTACCTACATCAGGAATGCGAGAAAAAACTCGTACACGAATATTAGTTACCTATTTTCAAAAGCGGTCACATAATCATAGCTCATAACAATCTAATCTAGAGACTGTCTCAAACAAGATTTCAGAAAGGGATAATGTATTGAATGCTCCCCCCTTGGGGCCACTTACCCACTTAACCCTGAGGATGGCATGGCACAGCATGTGGAATAAAACCATTTAAATGTACTATGTAAAATGTTCTACTGTTCCAATGTTATACCCAGAATCTCCTCATCCCTCATTTGTGACTTGTGAACACAGCTTCTGTAGTCATGAACGCCAGGATTTACACACTCTCTCTACCGCTTTTGGGCACCCCATGAGGTCAAGGAATTGAGGTCGGGGCACACATGACAGCATATGAGCGGATTCTACCTTCAGGTAGGTCTGCCACTCCCATCTACATCATTCTCCTCCCTTACGTGTCTGTCCAGCGAAGTGGCATTGTAGTTACCCCCCCCTGGACAGACTAAGGAGGGCATGAAGAAGAAGGCCCGTGGGCCGGAGGGCACAGAATCCAGTATGGGCAGCGGGCGGCGACACCATATGCGTTCAGAATGAGGCAAAGCCTTCAGCAGGGAAGAGCATCCGGGCAGGCCCATGCTTCCTCCAGCGGGGCATACAGTTGGGCAGAACGTGAGGGGAAAGAAGGGGCACGGCCTCAAGCAGTCGGGCGGGGCCCATGCTTCCAGCAGGCATCGTGGGCAGAACATGAGGGAAACGAAAAGACAATAATAGGCCCTGGGTATCACATTATAAATTTCAAAACTGGCAAAAAGCCCTCTATGTATCAAGTCAAAATACAGTGCATGGCATCGTCAGTGTAAGTGTAAGTGGGCAACCCAGATGGGACAGGTCCCCACAGAACACGCATTCAATCTATCCGATTAAAAGGATAAAAAAAAACGGGACGAAATAATTCACCTAAATTAATTCTCTGTAGAAGATTTTAACTGTAAAATAAAGACTTAACAATTGCTTATTATGTGCATCAAATGTCTGTTCCATATTTTTTAAACCTCAGGAGAAATATCCCATTATTTCTAGTTAAATCGAATTATCTGATAAATCAGCGTACAATGTAACAGGCATATTCAGACCAATTTTAATTGTACAGAAACAGTTGCAATATCCCAAGTCAACCTTTTGTTAAAAAAAAAACTCTGTGTTACAAAAAACTGTCTCCTAGGTTGTCGTCCCTGGGGGGGAAGAGGGGGGCTATCCTCCAACTTGCAAATGTGGCAGAGCTCAGGGCGGGCAGGATGCAGGGGTCTGGACCTCCCACATTCCTCACACACCCAGTTCTATCCCCCCACCAGGGAGGGGGCAGGAGTATATATTATATCAGGGAGGCATCCCAGAAATATAAAAAAAACAGCAAAAATAATAATAAGAAGAATTCATTCACCACTTGCCAACAAGGAATTGGGAAAAGGGATCAATGAATTTCAATGGGAAGAAGAAAAAAAAGGGTTGAAGAAAGGAGAAAGAAATAAGAAAGAAAGAGTTCGATTCCAGCACAGAGTTGAGAACCCAAACGAAAAGTGCATGCAAAGAAAGACACCATAAGTTATATGTTACAGACACAATGTACCATTAGACGCAATCAAATCACTACTAGCACAGTCAGTACAATCAGCATGCTACATAGAGGGAGGGGAAGATAGGGGGCTGTGTAGTAGGCAGCAAAGAAAGGGTTGGACGGGAGGATCTAAGAAGAAAATGGTGGAGAGGGGAGGAGCTATGAAAAAAGAGCGGCAAAGATTTGGAGAAGACGGGAGGATCTAAGAAGAAGATTGCGGAGGGGGGGGGGTGGTTATGAAAAAGGGAGAAGAAAGGGAGGAGCTAAGAAAAAGATGGCAGAGGGGGAGGAGCTTTTCAGAAAAGGCGGGAAAAATCTAAAGCCAAAGAAAAGCAAAATGGAAGACGAAGAAGAAGGGGAGTCAGAAGTTATAAAGAAAAACGTCAGACTTCTGTAGATGAAAAACAAAAGTCAGTGCCAACAGCAGTCAATACATACAACAAGAAAGCCAGGTATTCTATTCAGTCAAACACAGTTATCCAGCATAATAAAAACACATACATACTGAGAAAGACAAAAGGATCATCCCAGCAAAAAAAATTAACTAGGAAAGGCACAGAAATGAAAAAGTTTCCTGTTCAGACTGCAAAGAGTTAAGACTGCTAGGCAGAAAACCCTTAATTGGTATCCAGCTGTGATGAAAAGCAAAAGGTTTCAGGTCACAAATTAGCACAGTTAGCAGAACAAGAAGCCAGACACAGAATTTAGCAGCCTTTGTCCAGATAAAGGGTTAAGTAAGCTAGCTATTGCAAGCCAGCTGTAACAAAAGGCAGAAGTGTAAGGGAAAAAGCAATTTAAGACACACAAATGTACACAAATAGCCAGCTAGCAGAAGCCACACAAAAACGACCTCCTCCAGCTCAGCCCCCACCTTTCCTAGCACAGGGAAGTTGAGTAAACAAAAATCCCCGCGTTATTCAAAGCAAGGACAAAATGTGGAAAAGCTGACTCAATATCTCACCACAGACATACTCAAATAAACCCCAGAATCCCAGTTCCCCAATTAATCTAAACAAGGAGGTTTGGAATATTTTTTCACAAGCATAAAATAAAACAAACCCATATCTTCGCAGCCAACTTCCTTAGAGCTGTCCCAGGCTCAACCCAGCCAGCATGCACTCCCCGTGCACACCCCTTTATCACATCGGCTTAATCCGAGACGATGCACGACCAGTACCTTAACTTAGTAGGCCGATTTCACACACAGTCAAACAACCCACAAGCTCACCCTTCTACACACAGGCAGCAAACAACCCACAAGCTCACACCCTTCTACTCAAGCTACTCGCACCCTTCTACTCACAGGCAGCAAGACACCAAAAAAAAATTAATAGCAGTGAATCAACACAAACCGGGGTTCGCTTCTGGACCAGAATTATACCGTCTGTTTCAAAGGCTCGGAATTTGTAGACAAACTAGATGGGAACAGAGGCCGTCCAGCCTGTAACACGGTGTAAGGGAGCCAAAAAAAAACTCGCACTTACCGTGTTTAGGGGTTCATGACGCCCCTTTCAATGGTAGACGGTCCCTCAATTCTCAGCCAGTTTCTTGTGCGTCCACAAAGTCTGTCCTTGAAGTCCAAAAGAAGCACGTTGAGCGTCAATTGATTTGGATTTGCCATGATTCACTGCTATAATCTGTTAAAATAAGCAGAAACAAACAGAGACACACACACACACACACACACATACACAGCTTCTTGTGGTCTGGAGCTGAAGTGCACAGCAGGAAGATGAGAGAAGAGAAGAACAGACAGATGCACAGAGATGCAGGGGGTAAAATGTGAGCAGAATGCTGATGGCAATCTTCTCATTCTTAGCTTTATTCTCCTTATGTCGTCACAGAATACACACCCATCAATCCCTCCCAATAACCCTTTACTCCACCCAGTTACCCTCCCATTCTGTTAATCCACATGGCAAAGTCTTTGTTTCATCATAAATGATAGGGGTCTCTCGATCAGAACTGCAAGGATGTAGTGAGGTGGGCTGGAAAGGGGCATGTCCAGGACAGGAGGAAGAATATTCGTTGGGAAATAGTTCCAGCAAATCGCCCATTTAGAAATCCATACACAGGAAACCAGCACGTTGCCTTTTAAGGGAAAAACAGTTCAGGCTACAAATTCCTTTTCCATCTCCAAAAGGCAGGATGTAGCAAAGTCACAATTTCCTCTTGAAATGATCAGGAATGCACGGAAGAGTGAATACAATGGGGGATGGGGAAGCTTCATATAGCATATATCATTTCTAATATAAACTATTTTCAAGGAAAATAAACACTTATTGTGATACATATATTTCACACATGCATAAATATACTTATATATAAAAAGGTATCAAAAATAATATGAAGAATAATACTAAACATTATTAATAATTCTAATATAAAGATTAGCACAGCTTATCAAATAGGCATTATTACAGAAATCTATCACAGGCACACCCTAAAAATGCTATACATCTAAGCTGGTGCTGCTATAAGACCAAATACAGTACAAAACAGATTATAGCGCACACATGCAAAAATGACATTTATCCTGCAAGGCTAGTTAAAAACACCTGAACATATTCAAAAATACGGGGGTTTGGTCACACTATATAGTCATATAGTGCTAAGCCCACTTACTGCGACAAAGTACCCCGAATTAGTGGGTCCTACCCTAGTAATAGAATGAAAGAACCTGGGTCTCAACCATGGGAGATATACTCCTCTATGTGGGAGAACTGAAGGGTTTCTTCCTATACACTGGTGGCCACTAATGTGAGGTCATATAGTGCTAACCTGTTTTAAAATGTTCTTATGGTTAAAAAAACGATAGAAAAAAAATGATCGTCTGTGGGGAAATCCATCGCTCAAAAATCCACACATGCTCAGAATCAAGTCGACGCATGCTCGGAAGCATTGAACTTAATTTTTCTCAGCACGTCATAGTGTTTTACGTCACTGCGTTGGACACGATCGGATTTTTAACCGATGGTGTGTAGGCAAGACTGATGAAAGTGAGCTTCATCGGATATCCAATGAAAAAATCCATCGGATTAGATTCCATCAGATATCCGATTGTGTGTACAGGGCTTTACTGAACTAATCCACCATTGTTATTATGTCTATATGCTGCTACTACTACAATTTTGGTCTACATACCCAAGGTCCATTACTATGTATATTATGTTGAGACAATTGTGTATCATCATGAATTGTTTAGACTTTATCTATTGAGACCTACAGTACCTGCCGCCGATATTGTATTTCCAGCGCAATCCCATCGTGCTTGAAATCGGCGCTGCGAGGCTGTGCTTCTCGCACTCGCCGCCCCCACGAGATGCAGCGCATCTGTCTGGTATGTACTCACCGAGGCCGAGATGCCGAGAGCAGCTCACCTTTGCGACTTGGCGCACTCCGCCCCCTGAAGGTGAGACAGTGGGGGAGGGCGTGAAGTGGCACCGGTTTCTAGCGGAAAAGCTGAATGTTGATAGTAGATCAGGTGGTGCTGGACAAGGAGCCTAGTTGGTAGAGAAGGTAAACGGGAACAGGCTGTAGGACAGGTACTGTAATAGATTAATTAATTTCCTGACACAATTTCAGGATTAAACCCATTCTGCCGCTTGACCCAAATTAATATGGTGAAATGTGCAATCCAGACAAAAAGATTTACATCTCACCTTTCCAGCTTCTCAGCAGGAAGTGACTGGGCTTGCCCAGTTAATTTTATTATTGGTAAAATGACATCACAAAACATTATGCATGCTGATTGGTTTACATTATACATTTACACCCACTTGTCCCTCCCTCCTCCCTGTGACGTCTGTAGCACATGGCTCATATTCCTAAGGTCCAGGAGCCATCTTGATTTCAGACAATGGTAGGGACTGTCTAGGAGCAAGGAAATGGAAGTCCATGTTTGGGCATGCTGCCCACATCATCCCGTATAAGTCTTTTGTGCACTGTTCAGATACAGGCAAAAGTTCATTCAGCTCTGCAAGTTTCCTTCCAAGAGGTCCGAGTGAGAAGGAGGGGGAGGGGGAGGCTTTCCTGTTACAACTGAGGAATCTAGGAGGGAGGGGTGGTTTGGGAGTGGAAGAGTGAAGAGTGGGGGGGATGACATCTACTCTTAATAATAGTCCTTTTGTATCTCCATTTCAAATGGTAACTTTTACAACTTAATATCTGCTTCTTCATATTTTCAATGCTGGGTTCATAACTTTAAAACAATATCTGATATAAAACCCTCAAGGAAAATAAGCAGTATTGTGACATACCCATACATACATATGCATAATGCGTATAAAAAAACAAATAAACAGTATAAGGAATATAGGAAAGAGAAACATTTCAGTGATTCTAATAATAAAAAGAATTAGCCTAATTTGAAAATAGGAATTTTACCCTAATCCATCACAGTACCAGAGAAGTTCAGACAACTGAGAGCAAGTTCAAAGCTGAGACTGTAAGCAGGTCTGGGATGCAGGCCAGGGTCAAGGGGCTGGAGAAGGTAACAGGTCCGAGGTACGTAGAAGGGACAAAACCCATAGAGTGGAGAGAACACATAGAGTGGAGAGAATATGCTGCTCACCCCGGTATATACAACAGAGAAAGTTTCCCGAATGGGGTTTTTAGGCAGCTCAATTAGACAAGTAGGATGCATGTTAAGTGAAAAAAGTATTTATTCACATGTATCAAAAGGGGAAAAAGGGAATAATAAATAGGATATGAGTTGCGGCAATACAAAAGACATAAAAAATTCATACAATATTATGCAGTACACAACAAATAATTTATACAGCTGAATACAATTATTGCATGTATAAACAATATCCTAACGCGTTTCGACCATAATGGTCTTCTTCAGAGGTTTAATTGGTTGAGACTGAAAGAGAATGTATAAAAGGTTACATAAAGTGTTTCACATATTTTAGTCCAATCAACTTCCCCGCCCACAGCTCCATTTGTATAGAGACATCTTCCATTTGGAAGGAGGGGTGGGGGGTGGAGGACAGGAAACATAATACTATATCAATAAGGCAAGAAGGATTAATTAAAATCGATCATTACCGATAATGAAGTAAGAAAGTAGTCTCGATGAGGCTTTGCTGTCACAAAACAGGGGGGTCCAGCCGTTCTCCCACGGATCGCTCCAATTCTCGGGGCTCCCACATGAGCGTCCACGCTAAATTGTGTGGTCCCACGTGACACAACAGGGGGTCACCAAAGAGGGGCGGAACCCAAACAGGGCGGGCCGGTGGGGAGGGAGAGAAACAACATGGGAAGAAGGAAAGGCCTGCAATAGGATAATAAACATTAAAGATTGAGGCAGTGTATGCATGTGTGTGCATACATAAAAAGTGCCTATAAATTAAATTGTTAGGGGTGCCGTATGGTGTCAGCCCTATAAGCGAGTATTTTGGGAAAATTGATAGTAAGATATTTGGGTGAAAGAACCCCTAATGTGGCAAGGTATATGCGTCAGACGATCCAAAAGAAGGGGGGGGGGAGGGGGGAAATTGCGTGAACAGATGAAGGAAAAGTGGGGAAGAGAATAAGTGTGGGAAAAAGGGGTGGAGAACATGAAAAAAGGGTAGGAAAGGGATTGAAGTGAGGAAATATAAAGAGGAAAAAACACAAGGTGAAAAAATGTGGGGGTGCAAGAAAATGTGGGAATGGAAAAAAGGTTAATGGAAAAAGTGAGGGAATGTGTGTATGGAATGTGGGAATGGTGCAAAGGTGAATTAAATGTGGTGGTGAGAAAAAGAGGGGAGGGAAAGTGAGGAAAAAGAAGGAATGAATTAAATGTGAAGGGCTGGAAAGGAAAGACACGTGATGAGGAAATAAGGAAGGTGACTGTGAAAGAGGGGAGAAGGGAGAGGAACGTAAGGGAAAAGAAAAAACAGAAATGGTGTGTAGTGCAGTGAAAAAATAGTCAAAGCCAATAGGGCAAGATTGGA
The DNA here is from genome assembly GCF_905171775.1 of Rana temporaria. Classification (NCBI taxonomy): domain Eukaryota; kingdom Metazoa; phylum Chordata; class Amphibia; order Anura; family Ranidae; genus Rana; species Rana temporaria. The sequence goes on along the minus strand of NC_053493.1, from coordinate 117,395,076 downwards.
GTGCAGTGAGACAAGGGTGTGGAGTGAAAACAGGTGAAGTGAAAATGGAAGTGAAAAGATGAAAGGGTTGGTGTGGAAAATGAGGGGCAGGGTGATTAAAGGAAGAAAAAAAGGGAGGGAAAGGAAAAAAGGAAAGTGAAAGTGTGTTGGACTACAAACAAGAAGTGACAGGAAGGAAATAAGAAACATGGAAAGAGGGGGGGGGGGGAATTGATATGGGAAACAAGGGAAGGAACTAGACATAAATGGGGGTAGGTGAGATCCTAATGAAAAGAGTGAACGGCTGTTACCTTATTAGACAAAGATAGCAATGAATCTTTGGGTTACAGGTATCCAATAGGGACCATGGTTCAATATGGCCACTGATGTTCAGGAAACATATTGTCATCTTATGAATATACCATATTGTGTTTCTCGTATCCTTTTTCGATTTCATTTGATCTGTTCGTCTCCTTCTCCCTCTTCTTACCTTTCCCTATACTTCCCTTACCCTGCCCTACTCATATATATTTTTTCAATATGTTTATGGACACGTCATGTATCTCTTTGTAATGATATACCATGTTTTCGTTATATATTCATAACCTTTTATGAGCCTATTTATTGTTGTATATTTTTCTCTTGAAAATCCAATAAAATAAAAAAAAAAAAAAAAAAAAATACTATATAACAATGGCAGTCACTGTTATGACGTGAGCATCCATAACAAAAAAACGATAGTCTAAGGCCGTGTACAGACGACCAAACATGTACGATGAAAGCGGTCCGCCAGACCGTTTTCACCGTACATGTCTGGCCGGGGATTTCTGTACGATGGCTGTACTAACCATCGTACAGAAATCCGCGCGTAAACAATACGCGGGGCGTGTCCGCGGTGTCTGCCAGTTAAATGCTTCGGCGGGCCTGCCAGTTAAATGCTTCCACGCATGCGTCAAAGTCATTCGACGCATGCGAGGGATGGCGGGCGCTCGGACATGTACGGTAGGTCTGTACAGACGACGAACATGTCCGAGCGGGCAGCATTCCAGCGGACTGTTTTAAAACAAGTCCAGGAATATTTGTCCGCTGGGAAAAGGCCCGGCGGGCAAATGTTTGCTGGAATCCTGCACGCTCGGGCCTACACACGACCAAACATGTCTGCTGAAACTGGCCCGCGGACCAGTTTCAGCAGACATGTTTGGTCGTGTGTACGGGGCCTTAGAGGCCTGTCTCCACCATCAGTGCGAGACAGACATTAAAAAGATCCCAGCCTTAAACTTGAGGGCATGACCCATAAATCAATATCCATCGCTGGCAAGGTAAAACCGCCATTAAAGCTGTGACGAAACTCACAACGAGTGGGTGGTGGGCAACTCTTGTGAAGTCAGGATCTCCTCAGAGTAGTAGGATGTGCCCTTGCGTAGCCTTTTTCTAGAGTTCAGGCTCCACCCAGTCACCTCGTGCCTCAGTGAACAATCCCATCCGAGCCACTAAAACTCCCTGTTTGGATCACACCCTAGAAAAGGGAAGCGGGGAGGGTCAAGGTGCCTTCATTATGCTTATTATACATTATTGATGCGCTCCAGGTACCAAAATAAGAACTGTTTGGTCCTCATTTTTTGAAAAATAATAAAATATAATTATAATATAATAATAAAATAAAATTCTCTGTTAATTATTTCTAATATGTTGGCTTAGAAGCTATTTAACAATGCTTCTTTAAGCCATGACCAATATTCCGGACAATTTAACCACGTCCATTTTTGGCACAGCACTTGTAGCATGCCACATGTCTTCTCCACCCCCAGGTGCCCCTCTTTGATGAGGAATGATAATATATTAAATTACATTGAAACCTATTTGACATACATTGTCGATGCCCTGTGTGTTATGCGCTGTACACACGACCGTTTTTCATGACGTGAAAAATGCAGTTTTTTTAATTGGTCATTAAAAACAATTGTGTGTGAGCTCCAGAGCAATTTAGAACATGCTCAATTTTTTCTCATCGTGAAAAACGGTCGTGTGTAGGCTTTAACGATGGAAAAAAATGCGCATGCTCAGAAGCAAGTTATGAGATGGGAGCACTCGTTCTGGTAAAACTAGCATTTGTAATGGAGATAGCACATTTGTCACGCTGTAACAGACTGAAAAGCACGAAGACTGAAAAGAGCAAATCGTCTCTCACCAAACTTTTACAAACACGAAATCAGCAAAAGCAGCCCAAAGGGTGGCGCCATCCGAATGGAACTTCCTCTTTATAGTGCCGTCATACGTGTTGTACATCACCACGCTTTGCTCAAGCATTTTTTTTTTCACGATCGTGTGTATGCAAGGCAGGCTTGACAAGAATCACGTAGAGAAAAACTTTGGGCCAGATTCTCAAAAGAGATACGCCGGCGTATCGCCTGATACGCTGTTGTATCTCTGAGTCCGCCCGTCGTATCTATGCGCCTGATTCATAGAATCAGTTACGCATAGATAACCATTAGATCCGATAGGCGTAAGGCTCTTACGCTGTCGGATCTTAAATGCAATTTTTTTTTCGCCGCTAGGTGTTGCCGACGTAGTTTTCCCGATCGAGTATGCAAATTAGCAAAATACGCAAATTCCCGAACGTACGCCCGACCGACGCAGTGAAGTTACGACGTTTACGTAAGATTTGCGACTCGTAAAGTTGCCCCTGCTATATGAGGCGCAGCCAATGTTAAGTATGCCCGTCGTTCCCGCATCGAAATAAAAAAATGTACTTTGTTTGCGTAAGTTGTCCGTGAATAGGGCTGGACGCCATTTACGTTCACGTCGAAACCAATGACGTCCTTGCGACGTCATTTAGCGCAATGCACGTCGGGAAATCTTAGGGCCGGCGCATGCGCAGTACGTTCGGCGCGGGAACGCGCCTAATTTAAATGATCCACGCCCCCTACCCGGATCATTTGAATTAGGTGGGCTTGCGCCGGGGGAATTACGCTACGCCGCCGCAACTTTACAGGCAAGTGCTTTGTGAATCAAGCACTTGCCCGTAAAACTTGCAGCGGCGTAACGTAAATCAGATACGTTACGCCGCCGCATTTTTAAGCCAGTCTACGAGAATCTGGCCCTTTGTTTTTCCCATGACATGAAAAATGGTTGTGTGTACGCGGCTTTAGTGTGTGTGTGTATGTACAGTTAGGTAGATTCACAAAGAGTTAGGCCGGCTTATCTACAGATAAGCCGACCTAACTCTGAATCTAAGCCGACCTATGATTAAGTGTATTCTCTAACAGAGATACACGTAAACATATCTAAGATAGACTTGCACCGTCCTATTTTAGATTGCAATGTTTTGGCTTACCGCTAGGTGGCGCTTACATTGCAGCCGGCCTAGATTATGTAAATGAGAATTTACAACGATTCTCGAACGAACGCGAGCCCGCCGCAGTCAATTAACGTTGTTTCCGTACGCGATAGGCCGCCTAAAGTTATTCCACCTATGAGGTGGAATAACAATGTTACGCCGCCGAAAATTTGAAGGTAAGTGGTTTGAGAATCACTTCTAACCTAAATAATTTATGGCGGTGTAGCCTAAAAAGACTAGGCTAGGCCGTCCTAATTTTAGGCCATTGTATGTGAATCTACCCAAGTATGTGTAAATAGCAAAACCAATAGTGAATATGCTATGAATAAGCTATTGACCAGTTTATAAATTGGCACAATGTAACAATACACAACTTGGATTCCATTGAGGAATAGACATTGGAAGTGTTATGTGTATATATGTGTGTGTGTGTGTGTGTGTGTGTGTGTGTGTGTGTGTGTGTGTGTGTGTGTGTGTGTGTGTGTGTGTGTGTGTAATGTCCATGTAAATGTATTTCTTTCCTTTATACTTTTTGATCAACTATTATAAATATATCACTTTTATTTTTATTTTGCATAGTTCTAAAAGGATTTTTAGTGCTGAGTGTTTAACAAAATGTGCTTTTATATAATATTTCCCTTAAAATCAATACAATCAGTCATCACGGTTAATATTATTGCATGTCTGCTTTTGGCCATTAAGATTTTTGGAGAAAATTATATATATGATTGCACCTTTAATGACGCAGGAAGCAAGCTGTTGGTATAAACAGAGAGTATGAGAAACAACTTCTAAATTAGTGTGTTAAAGCTTGCAGCCAAGTCTAAATATGGGAGATGCACTGCTCCAAATTGATCATCCCACATAATAGTGTACCTCTAGAAAGAAAACAACAAGCCCAGTATTGACTCTAAGTAGCTTTGCTTTCAAGGCGCAGGGTTTTCTAATGAATAAACACTATTAGCTACTGCATACAAATCAATAAAGGATATGCTAAATGTAAGATAATTCAGAACTATGCCCAGAATAGCATCTAATTTCCTCTCATTTACAATTATTATTATTATAAATATAATACATTTGTTAGTGTTAAATCTTTGCATTGATAATGCAGTAGCTGTTCACATAACAGATATCTAAATGGAAGTTATTTAACCACTTAAGCCCCGGACCTTTAGGCAGCTAAATGCCCAGGCCAGGTTTTGCGATTCGGCACTGCGTTGCTTTAACAGACAATTGCGTGGTCGTGCAACGTGGTTCCCAAACAAAATTGGCGTCCTTTTTTCCCCACAAATAGAGCTTTCTTTTGGTGGCATTTGATCACCTCTGCGGTTTTTATTTTTTGCGCTATAAACAAAAATATAGCAACAATTTTGAAAAAAATGCAATATTTTTTACTTTTTGTTATAATAAATATCCCCCAAAAACATATATAAAAACATTTTTTTCCTCAGTTTAGGCCGATACGTATTCTTCTACCTATTTTTAGTAAAAAAAATCGCAATAAGCGTTTATCGATTGGTTTGCGCAAAATTTATAGCGTTTACAAAATAGGGGATAGTTTTATTGCATTTTTATAAAAAAAAAATTTTTTACTACTAATGGCGGCGATCAGTGATTTTTTTTCGTGACTGCGACATTATGGTGGACACTTCGGACAATTTTGACACATTTTTGGGACCATTGTCATTTTCACAGCAAAAAATGCATTTAAATTGCATTCTTTATTGTGAAAATTACAGTTGCAGTTTGGGAGTTAACCACAGGGGGCGCTGTAGGAGTTGAGGTTCATCTAGTGTGTGTTTACAACTGTAGGGGGGTGTGGCTGTAGGTCTGACGTCATCGATCGAGTCTCCCTTATATAAGGGATCACTCGATCGATACGCCGCCACAGTGAAGCACGGGGAAGCCGTGTTTACACACGGCTCTCCCCGTTCTTCAGCTCCGGGGAGCGATCGTGACGGAGCGGCTATAAACAAATAGCCGCGCCGTCGTTCCGGATCGCTCCCCGAGGTAACCCGACGGCTGCATGTAGCGGGGGGGGTCCAGATCGGACCCCCCACCCACTAGAAGGCAAGGATGTACATGTACGCCCATTTGCCTGTACGTGCCATTCTGTGGACGTACATATACATGCGGCGGTCGGGAAGTGGTTAAACCGAATCTAACTCTGGCCCTAGTAAAGGAATACAGTGGAACCTTGGACTACGAGCATAATCCGTTCCAGGAGAATGTTTTTAAACCAAAGCACTCACATATCAAAGCGAGTCTCCCCATAGAAGTCAATGGAAACTAAGATAATTTGTTCCGCATTGACTTCTATGGCATGCAATACCGCATGTGGCCAAAGGTGGGGGGTGCTGGAGAAAAATACTCGGAAATACTCGGGGACAGCTCGGCTGATCTCAGAAACCCTCGGACAGGTTCGGAAACACTCGGGAACTGAGTATTTCCGAGCGATTCAAAGTATCTCTTACTCTGATTCTGTTCTTAACGCATACAGACAAATTTGCTGTTCACTTTGCAATGGAAGTTGCACTTTGCAAGGAAATTTGAACCAGAGCTTAGTTAATGTGGTGACGTGTCACTTTGCAAGAAATATCCAATCTCACATGCAAGGAAAAAAACATTTTTGCAACAGAGTCAACAGATCTTTGCCTCATTCAAGTGTTACTGAACCCAGGACCCTGTATTCACTATATTTGGTCTGCCACAGTACTAGACAGTGGCAGCCCGTCAAAAGGGGGTGCACGGGCGCCGCCCCCCCAAAAGCTTTTTTTTTTTAAAAAAAGGGGTTCTTTAGGTGTGACCAGGTGCCGGACACACAGCTGTCTATGTGACGCTTTTACACCTTGCAATCAGCTGATTGCAAGTGGGGAGCTGATTCATCTGTGTTTAGGGAGGCTCAGTCTCCACTCTTCACTCAACCCCTCCGCTCCGCACACACTTCCCTGCGCTTCTCTTCTCTCAGTCATTATACACTCAGTGCAGACTGGGCCCAGGCCAGGGCGGATAACTGAGTGATCGTGCGGCTGGACTGGAGCATCAGGGTGTCAGTGAGTGTGCCACTGCCACATCATGTCTCGCTGGCTGCAAATACATTTTGGGGATTTCTGCCATGTACTAACTGCTGAGGGACAGTCAAGAGGTGTAACTTGTCAGTCTTCCTGGATGTGTGTTTATATAGCTGTACATACTACACAGATAATATACACAAATTGTGAGTACATCTTTCCTGTGTAGTGGACTCTGCACTCTGCACCTAAAGCTACTTGGTGTGTACTGCCTGTGTCCTCTGCAGTGTGCACCTAAAGCTACGTGGTGTGTGTACTGCCCGTGTCCTCTGCAGTGTGCACCTTATGCTACGTGGTGTGTGTACTGCCCGTGTCCTCTGCAGTGTGCACCTAAAGCTACGTGGTGTGTACTGCCTGTGTCCTCTGCAGTGTGCACCTAAAGCTACGTGGTGTGTACTGCCCGTGTCCTCTGCAATGTGCACCTAAAGCTACGTGGTGTGTGTACTGCCCGTGTCCTCTGCAGTGTGCACCTAAAGCTACGTGGTGTGTACTGCCTGTGTCCTCTGCAGTGTGCACCTAAAGCTACGTGGTGTGTACTGCCCGTGTCCTCTGCAATGTGCACCTAAAGCTACGTGGTGTGTGTACTGCCCGTGTCCTCTGCAGTGTGCACCTAATGCTACGTGGTGTGTGTACTGCCCGTGTCCTCTGCAGTGTGCACCTAATGCTACGTGGTGTGTGTACTGCCCGTGTCCTCTGCAGTGTGCACCTAAAGCTACGTGGTGTGTACTGCCTGTGTCCTCTGCAGTGTGCACCTAAAGCTACGTGGTGTGTACTGCCTGTGTCCTCTGCAGTGTGAGCCTAAAGCTACGTGGTGTGTACTGCCTGTGTCCTCTGCAGTGTGCACCTAAAGCTACGTGGTGTGTGTACTGTCTGTGTCTGTGCTATTTTTCTCAATGATTTTCATCCATATTGCAGGGACCAGACATTACATTAAAGCCGCAAGCAGTTTTAAATAACTTTTTTCTTATAGTAATCTCATGTTGTGCAGGGACAGTTCTAAACACGTGCCACTTCACAGGCATACTATAGACACCCAGGAGGTACGATATTTAAATGAATTTTTCATTTTTTTTCAATCGCTGCTCCAGAAAAAACGATAGTTTTTAAAACTTTTTTTCCATTGATACATGTTCCCTGGGGCAAGACCCGGGTTCTCAAAGACGTTTTACGACAATAACTTGCATATTAGGCTTTAAAATTAGCACTTTTGAATTCGAACGTTCGAGTCCCATAGACGTCAATGGGGTTTTAAATGTTCGCGCGAACACCCCCCCGTTTGGTTCGCACAAGAACTTTCGAACGGGGGGGTGTTCAAGTCATCCCTACTAGCGAGTTAGTTTGTTCAATTATTGTGACTATGAGTGTAGCATGTTAGGCCTTGTACACATGACCAGCGGACCGTTTTCATCGGACATGTCTGCTGGGAGGTTTTGGTCTGATGTGTGTACACACCATCAGACCAAATACCCCGCAGACAGAAAACGCAGTGACGTGGCAGCGACGATGATGCGGCGACGTGCGCGAACCAGGAAGTTCAATGCTTCCACGCATGCGACGAATCACTTCGACGCATGCGGGGGATTTCGGTCCGATGGTTAGGTGTACTAACCATCGGACATGTCCGACGGACAGGTTTCCACCGGACAAGTTTCTTAGCATGCTAAGAAACTTTTGTCCGCTGGAAACCTGTCCACTAGGCCTGGAAAACTGTCCGCTAGGCCCTACACACGGTCGGACATGTCCGCGGAAACTGGTCCGCGGACCAAAAAAGTAATTAGTTACAATTACAAGTTACTTGTCCGAAAAAGTAATTGAGTTAGTGACTCAGTTACTTTATTGGCAAAGTAACTAGTTACTCGGAAAAGTAACTGAGATTTTTTTTTTTATATTCTACAATGCAATTACGTTCTATAACATCTTTAATTTTAAAGATGTTTATATTAACTGATTGAAGAATAAAACACTATATACAGTATTTTAGAACATTTTGTACTGTGTACAATTATTAATATCATCATCACACTCCACCTGCCCAGCAATACTGTACAATATATATTCAGTGTGCAGTGTGAGTGACACTTCTGCAGTGCACACTGAATCTATATTGTACAGTATTGCTGCCTGGGCAGGTGGAGTGTGATGATGATATTAATAATTGTACACAGTATTGCATTTGCTGGGCCTGCCATATACTGTACTGTACACTATACTGTATAACTGCACTACAAAATTCCTTTACAAATAATGCATATTTTAAAATATTATTACTAATAACATTTTAAAATATGCATTATTTGTAAAGGAATTTTGTAGTGCAGTTATACAGTATAGCAGTGGTCCCCAACCTTTTTGGCACCGGGGACCGGCTGCATGGAAGAAAATTTGCCAAGGCCCGGTTGGGGGGAGGTTGGGGATGGCATGCGGGGGGTAAGCGATTTTTCGCGGGCAATTTGTCAGCGCATTATTTCTATTTATTACATTGTAGTAATAAATAAAGTTAAACCCACCATAATGCAGAATCAGTGGGAGCTTTGAGTGGGTCACTTGCCACCAGATGCGGATTGTCACTTACCATGCTGCCTGCCACCAGATGCGGGTTGTCACTTGCCACGCTGCCTGCCACCAGATGCGGATTGTCCCTTGCCATGCTGCCTGCCACCAGATGTGGTAAGGCCCCAACAGATGAAGCTAGTGCCCCCACTAGGCCCTGCTCACACTCACCCTGTCACTGGTAGTGTTGTCATACTCTGGGCTCCCCCATTAACAGTACTGTCATCTGCCCCTGTGTATATCATAACCCCACATTACAGTCCTCAGTCCCCCCACACATTACAGTCCTCAGCCTCCCCCCCCCCACACATTACAGTCCTCGGTTCCGTCCCCCACACTTTACAGTCCTCGGTTCCGTCCCCCACACATATTACAGTCCTCGGTTCCGTCCCCCACACATTACAGTCCTCGGTTCCGTCCCCCACACATTACAGTCCTCGGTTCCGTCCCCCACACATTACAGTCCTCGGTTCCGTCCCCCACACTTAGGGACAGATCGGAGGGAGGCACAGCATGAGGAGAAAAGTTGCAGGGAGGGAGGCGGGACAGTTCTGGATGGAGGGCCAAGGTAACAAACAGGTGATTGGCTGCTAGGATGAAGGACAGTCCTAGCAGCCAATCGCCTGTTTGATAACCTCGGGCAGCTCCGCCCTCCACCCAGAATTGTTCCGCCTCCCGCTGTCGGCTCTATGAGCGACGCAGGAGGAAGAAAAGTCTCCTTGCGGTCCGAATGGCAGAGTGCCACGGTCCGCATGTGGGGCTCTCTCATGCCGCCTGCTCGCAGCCCGGCTGCAGAAGTGCCACATCCCGGTAGTGGGCCGCGGACCGGGGGTTGGGGAACACTGCAGTATAGTGTACAGTACAGTATATGGCAGGCCCAGCAAATGCAATACTGTGTACAATTATTAATATCATCATCATCATCATCACACTCCACCTGCCCAGGCAGCAATACTGTACAATATAGATTCAGTGTGCACTGCAGAAGTGTATTGCTGGGCAGGTAAAGTGTGATGATGCTGGGCCTGCCTGGGCATGTGGAGCGGTCCGGTGGAGTGTCCCGTCATCTGTCCCCCCCCCGGCCCCCCCACTCCCAATACGATGCCGCTCACCTCGGCTCCTCACCTGCGCAGGGCTACGGCCCGCGGTCAGTCGGTCGATGCACTGCTGGCGCGGTGAGTGTCCCCGGAGTCCGGATCGTTGGTGGTGGAGTGGAGTGGAGTGGAGCCTCCGCGGCGGCCGGGGGAGATGTCGGCAGGTGAGGTGACGGTGAGGAGGTGAGCCAGACTCACTCCCTCCCGACCCGTCACACTACACTGCTGCGGGCGGGAGACTTCAGGCGCGTGCATGCGCCAGCGTCACAACGTCGACGACACATGACCCGGAGCTGGCCTGTGACCCAATCACAGGCCAGCTCCATCCCGCCCTGACAGAGTGACAGTGACGTGTCACAGACATGACGCCCCTCACTGCCCGGACTGCCCCCCCCCGCGCGCGCTCATAGTAACTCGGTAACGCCGCCAATGTAATGGCAACGGCATTGCCGATGGGGTAATAGTAATCAGGTAGATTACTAGTTACCCCTTGAAGGACATTCGTTACGTAACGGCGTTTATTTAAACGCCGTTACTTACAACACTGACGAGGCCTTAGTGTAGTGTTAGTATTAGGGGTGCAACGGATCGTCATTGATCTGTGATCCGAACGGGTCAACGTCCACAGATCGGCAAACCACGCGATCCACGGATTGAGCCCATAGGAAAGGCCGTGGCTTTGGCCTAGCTCCGGAGCGGCGGCCCTCCTGGTACACCCGGCGGCTGTCTAGGTGAGCTTCTCAGAGCGGGAAGATGGGGAGATGTGGACATTACAGTGGGGGAGATGGGAGAAGAGGTAAGGGGAGTATTTTAACCCCTTAAGGACCGCCTCACGCCGATATACATCGGCAGAATGGCACGGCTGGGCACAATCACATACAGGTACGTTGCCCTTTAAGTGCCCAGTCGTGACCCGGTCCTGAGCTCCCTGACTGCGCCTGCGGGACCCGCGGACCCGATCACCGCCAGAGCTGAAGAACGGGGAGAGGTGCTTCCTAGTGAGCCTATCACTGATCGTCTGTTCCCTGTCATAGGGAACGACGATCAGTGGAGTCACACGCCCAGCCACGCACCCCTACAGTAAGAATCACAAACTAGGGCACACTTAACCCTTACAGTGCCCCCTAGAGGTTAACCCCTTCACTGCCAGTGTCATTTTCACAGTAACAGTGCATTTTTATAGCACTGATTGCTGTAAAAATTACAATGGTCCCAAAATAGTGTCAAAAGTGTCTGATGTGTTATGCAATTACGATAAAAATCGCTGATCGCCGCCATTACTAGCAAAAAAAAAATATTAATAAAAATATTAATAAAAATGCCATAAAACTATCCCCTATTTTGTAGACGCTATGGGGCAGATCCACATCTGGGCGTGGGCGCAGCGTATGTGAGATACGCTACGCCGATGTAACTTACTTTGCTATTCTTTGAATCCTGAAAGAATTTGCGCCGTAAGTTACGGCGGCGTAGGGTATCTCTCGCGGCGTAAGGTCGCGGAATTCAAATGTGGCGAGTAGGGGGCGTGTTTCATTTAAATGAAGCGCGTCCCCGCATGAACGAACTGCGCATGCCCCGTCCGTCAAAACTCCCAGGGTGCATTGTTCCAAATGACGTCGCAAGGACGTCATTGTTTTCGACATGAACGTAAATGGCGTCCAGCCCCATTCACGGACGACTTACGCAAACAACGTAAAATTTTCTAAATTATATGCGGGAACGAAAGCCATACTTAGCATTGAGTACGCCACCAGATAGCAGCTTTAACTATACGCCGGAAAAAGCCGAACGGAAACGACGTAAAAGAATGCAACGGCCGCTCGTACGTCGTGGATCGTTGGAAATAGCTAATTTGCATACTCGACGCGGATTACGACGGGAACGCCACCTAGCGGACGTCGACAAATTGCATCTAAGATCCGAAGGCGTACGAAGACGTACGCCTGTCGGATCTAACCCAGATGCCGTCGTATCTTGTTTTGAGGATTCAAAACAAAGATACGACGCAGGAATTTTGAAATTATGCCTTTCTTTGTGGATCTACCCCTATAACTTTTGCACAAATCAATCAATAAACGCTTATTGTTTTTTTATTTACCAAAAATATGAAATAGAGGACACAACCACCCCCTACTAACTAATAACTAAATTTCCAGAACTGGTTGCTAGGGCCAGAGCTGCCTGGCATCTTGCAACCAGTGACAATTTACTCTCAGACAGCGTGACCGGGAGCGAGGCCTGCGCCTAGTGCAGCACTGCTGTCCTTACACACCTCGGCACCTCCTCCTTCTTGGGCACCCAGTGGCAAGCAGCAGGGACTGGTGGGATCTTCCCTCTCCAGATAGTGACGCCACTCCTTTCCTTCTATGCACGTGGCTCATGCAGAGGGAGTGACAGCAGCACTGCATCTGGTGACAGGCTATGGGTGGCAAGCGTCACTGCATCTGGTGGCAAGTGGCACATTCACCTGACAAATAACCCGCCTCCAAATTCCCCATCAACCCTGAGACTACATTACCCCCCGCCCAGGGCCGGATTTGCTCTCCCTGCTGCCCCAAGGCCAGGTTCCGCAATGCACCCCCTCCCTGCCAACCAAACCACCCCCCCCCCCCCAAATCAACGGAGAATGGCAACTGATTAGTTCAAATATTTTTTGTTTCTTTTTTTTTTTTTTTTTTTATCACTTTTTTTATTTTGTAGCTTGTCGTTTACTTTTTTGATTTTTGTATAATTTTCTTATTTATTTTAATAATATTTTTCTTATTCTTCACTTTTTAATAAATTTTTTATTTTTATAATTTAATTATTTCTTATTTTTATTTTTTTTATCATTTTTTTTTCACTTAACTTAATTGCTATAACACAGGAGAAAGCAATTCCCTGTGTGATAGCAATTGGAGGTGACAGGTTCTCTTTATTGACCCTGTCACCTCCAAAACAGGAGTCCTAGCACTGTGCTAGAACTCCTGTCACAGCTGAGATGGGAAGAGCACAGCTCTCCCCTCTCACTGTGTACATCGGCGGCAGGGACAGTCACAGGAGACAGACTCGGCGGCCTGGGGGAGGACAGAGTCCCGAAGACAGAGCCAGTAGAGAGAGGTATGTGGGGGGGAGGGGAGGACGGACGACAGCACACATTTTCCAAGTGATTGCGGCGACATCGCCGAAATCACTTGTTAACGAGCAAGTGGATTCCAGAAAGCAACTTACCGCCCTTAACTAGCCGTAGGGGAATCCATGCCACTGCCGCCCCTCTGCACCCTGCCGCCCCAATAAGGCCCGGCCTTGGTGGCCTTGTGGGAAATCTGGGCCTGCCCCGCCCCCCCTCATCCTTTTTGGGGGAAGGTGAGAGAGTGGGTGTGTCCCTGAATGACAGTTTGGAAATGTGGTCACCCTACTTCTCACAGTCACAAGGGGAGAACCAGGAAGCAGATGGGGGAAGCCACAGTATTGCGAGGCTCCTATGCTGTGCCGTTTACAGGGGAAATCATGCTGTTGACAAGGAAATGACAAACATAACATGCCGTGAATCGACGACAGACTGCGAATGCACCGGTGATGTCATAAACTATCGCAGAAAGGATTGTGAGAAGATTTTTACAAGTAAATGAGGTTTCACAGGCACAGATCAGCAGCGTTATCAGTGTAGATTACAATGACATAAAGTTGAAGTAGAGAAATTACAACCACTTTATTGTTTGTAAAGAAAGTGACATAATTGAGCCACACTGCACACATGCAGCCAGACTGCACGTCAAAAAACAGCTGTCAATTAATTTTAAATGATCTAAGAAGCATCTCAAACCGATGTCAGATTGATGCTATTGACACAAGCCCAAGGCCCGTTGACACAAGTCTCAAAGTTTACCACATGTAAAACAGGAGATAGAGACTGGACAGCAGATAAAGACTAACAAAAAAGATGCAAATTCACATGAAGGATAGAAGGCTTCATAGTTTGCAGACACATCAAGCCCAACAAGAGAAAACAATACAATAAATGTGCTACAGGAAAAAGAGTAAAAAACAACACAGGAAATAAACAGTACTGAAGAGCTACACAAGAAAAATTGTACACGGTATATAGTACATTCACATCAGTTCCTACCTCAAGAAGCTTACAATCTAAGGTCCCCAACTCACATTCATACATACTAGGGCCAATTTAGACCAGCACCAGTTAACCTACCAGCATGTCTTTGGAGTGTGGAAGGAAACTGAAGTAACCAGAGGAAACTCACACCGACACCCTGCAGAACATGGAAACTTTGCACAAGTAGTGCTGTGGTTGGAATTTAAAATGATGACCCTAGTGCTGCTAGGTTGGAGTACTAACCATTTAGCCACTGTACTGCCTAATATATATTTTTATTAGTTTTTACATTTAAAAAATGCAATAACTTAGAATGGTTAAACGTTTTAGTGTAGTAGAACACATTTGGAAGTTTTTCTAAATAAATTTATATTTTTGTAAACTTTGGGTTGTTGTACCTAAAAAGTCCAAGCTTTCTTTATCCAATTATTTCTAATCTAAATGGGCCGTGGCACCTTATATCTATATAGTGTCCACAGTACCACTCTGTGTTGATACAATAACTATTTTTCCACATTTAGTGCTGGTTCACAGAGGGGCAACACGACTTCCAAAGCGGCTTTGCGAGACGACTTTAGCGCGACTTCATCGCAAATTCAGCGTGACTTCAGCGCGACTTGGATCGACTTACAATGCGACTTCAAGTTGCCTCCAGGACAGGCGACTTTGGCTGTGGCCAATCAAACAATATTCAGCTCTGTGGGAGGGAGGGGTTTGCCTGAGAAAACTATTTTCTCTTCCTGTAAAGTTGCTTCAGTTAAGACACTGATCAGACTTTGGAGGCAACTTCCATTGAATTTAATGGGTACAAGTTGCCTAGAAGTCGCCATGAATTAGTACAGGAACCTTTTCTGAAGTCGGAGCGACTTCAGTAGTGTACATTTAGACAGCTCTCATTCACTTCAATGGAATTTCTCATGTCGCGTGACTTGACAACTATCGAGAAAAGAGGGATGGATTTGGTTCCCAAAAAGGGACTGTCCCTCCAAATGAATGAAAATTGGGGCTATGTTTTATCTGCATCATTATTTTTTCCTGAATTCCTTTATCTCTAGCATTCCCTATCTCTACAACTTTTAACCCAACATATTTTGATAAATTATGTTATTTTAAAGCGGAAATAAACCCATTGATTTAACAGTATAAAAAAAACCTTACATTGCCAGCCAGTACCATCTTTAATACTGATTGGACTCTTGACAAACATTTTCTTGAGCCCCCCCATCATTACACAGGACCCTTTTCCTCAAACTACAAACTACTGCTATCATTACACAGGACCCCTCCCCCGTCATTTCACAAGACCTCCACCCCATACTACTCCCATCATTACAAAGGACCCCTTCCCCATACTACCCCCAGAATTACACAGGACCCTCCTCTACCTCTACAGATCTCTGCATTGCCTCCCCCCCAACCCCCCAGCATTCTCACCTTGATAGTGTCCAGAGGATGTCGGGTGAATACCAGACACACCCCATCGAACCCTCCAGTGAAGAAGTTCTTCAGTGGAACGATGGTCTGTGGCCTGTCAGACATGGTGAGGGGTCAGTGTGATTGTACCCCGGACTGACAGGTGCTCTCCCCAGACAAGGTTTACCTTATCAAGCTGGCCAATCACCGCATAGGCTGCAGACATAACACCCAACCATTCACCAGTGCCCCCAACATTCAATTTCACCCTCATCTCCTGATTGATAACCAAATCCACTTACCATCTATTTGAGGGCAGCGTGGGCTCAAGGGGCAGCTGCTTTGGGCGCCAAGCCTCATACACACGATCGGACTTCCATCTGACTTTTCGGTGGATTTTGGTCCGAGGAGCGTTGGCCATGAACTTGTTCTGCATATACACAGCAGAACATTTTCAGCCCACCAAATCACGTGTTTTTTTAAGCTCTTTACCGCCACCCTTTGGGCAACTTCTGCTATTGTTGTCTGATGTTTAGCATTGGTTCTGAGCATAAGTGTTTGTACTTTGGATTTTGGACTAGCGCCAGTTCTTCTCTTTCCCCATTTACTCATTTGCTCCACTTAGGTGGAAGTAATTAGTAGAGGCAGCTATCTATTGATCCCCTTGAAATACAAATACCTAACTAATCCCATACCTTTGCTGGCATTGTTGTTTCTAAATACACTTGTGCGGATTCATCTATATTACCTATTGTGTACACACGTTCGGGTAATCCTCCATTGGACATTTGTTGTCGGAAAATTTGAGAGCATGCACAGCGAACATTTGTCCGTTGAAAAAACAAAAACAATTGTTCCGATGGAGCATACACACGGTCGGATTGTCCGATAAAACACGTCCGTCGGACTGTTGTTGTCGAAAAGTCAGATCGTATGTATGGGCCTTAACTGTCACATCAGTTGTGCTCTCAACCAAAATGACACATGTGCAGCATCATTGCAATTAAAGAGTCCAAGATGGCAGCTTCCTTGGCTGAAATCGATACAAGGGATTACTTTAAGCCAAAAAAATTATCAAAATGCATTGGAGATGATTTTCCAAATTTAAAAATCTGCCACGCAGGTGCTATCATGTTGTAGAGACAGGTACTCGGCACAGAATGATTGAGGTATCTATGGTTTATTGCCCATTTATGGAGACATAAACATGCCTTCTAAGTAGGATAGATTTTGTTTCCTTTAAGAGGCTATTCATAACAGAGGTATTACTGATGTATCTACAAGATTCATGTTTATGTTTGCTCATTAATCTTACTTTCAGCTTCATAACAAGGTAATAGAAGATGCCTGTATTTCTTTGGAAATCTGCCCGGCAGACTAATAGCACGAGGATATAATTTTAGATAAATAACCATTATGATCCGCATTCATGAATAAAAGGAACAAGTTCATTTCCTTGTTGCTAAATAAGATGAGAACAAATATATGAACACTGCTAGAAAAGATGCAAATTAATCCTACCTAAGAAGTTTTCAGAAAATGCCGCTGAGATCATACAGTTTTCTGACTAAATCTGGTTTGACATAACTAAAGTCTTCCAAGGATATTAAACGTTTTCTGAGAATAACCAGGACAATTTTTATCTTAATAGAGAAAACAATATTGAAAAACAGTACATCATATAATGTGTATTTTGCCTTGAAATTGCTTACTGAGAAATGAGCCTATCTTAACTTAAAGCGGAGTTACGGCCACAATTTCATTTTTTAAATATAAATACCCCAACGGGGTAAGAGAGTGGGTAACCGCTCAAAGAGAACCAGGTAATCTGATTCCTGTGGTCCGAGCCAAGGGTGCAGGCAGTGCAATCAAAATGCAGGTTAGGATGAAGGAAAAAAGGTGGGACAGCCGCACTCCAAAAAAACTCCTCCTTTAATTAAAAATCACAAAATACATGCCACAGCAAAAAACAGCACAACAAAAGAAAAGCTGACGTTTCGCACTATGCCTTAGTGCTTCTTCATAGCTATGAAGAAGCACTAAGGCATAGTGCGAAACGTCAGCTTTTCTTTTGTTGTGCTGTTTTTTGCTGTGGCATGTATTTTGTGATTTTTAATTAAAGGAGGAGTTTTTTTGGAGTGCGGCTGTCCCACCTTTTTTCCTTCATCCTAACCCCAACGGGGTAGATGTGAGCGCACCGCAGGTGTTGGATGTGATATTTGGGAAGGAATCGGCCGGGCTCACGTCCAATAGCTACTATGTTATCAGGAGGCGTAGGACTAGCAGGATAGCGCAGGCAGCCAAGCTAAAATGGGAGAGAGATTGGGCCCCATAGAGGATACAGAGTGGGACGAGATACTGGAGGGGGTTAAAGCTGCATCCCCTAAGCTGTCGGACAGGCTGACCCAGTTGTACATCATACACCAAGCATACATCACACCTCAGAGGTTGGCAAAGTTTCAAACCACAAGGAGCCCTTTGTGCCCCATGTGTGCAGCAGAGGAGGGCTCGTTTTATCACATGTTATGGCATTGCCCAGATGTGCAGGCATACTGGCTGCAGGTGAAACAATTTCTGCATGATAATATGGGAACCCCGGTGGGCATGGACCCTAAGCTGTGTCTTCTGGGACTGCTATGTAGATACAGAAAAGTATTAAGCAATCTTTATGTATGAAACGTTATTCCTGGCTAGGAAGACGGTGGCGAAAGTATGGATGCAGACTGGGGCCCCGACACTGAGGGATTGGAAGAGGGAGGTAAATGCCATTCTCCCATACAGGAAAATTATCTATACACATAGAGGTAGACCACAAAAATTCTCCAGTGTACGGGACAGATGGCTGGGAGATGGTGAAACGTGCACAGTCTGAGCCTAGCTGAGCTGAGGCTCGGTGTGAGTTAGTGGGGTCTGAGACGGGCGAGAGTCACTTGGCTCCTTATAAGTAGAGCTGTTGATTAATACGTTTTCATGTTGTCCATGGTCGGGGATGTGCCTATTTACTTGTACCTTAGGGGAATGTAGTTGCAATGGATAAATGTAACTGTTTTTTTTTTCTTTGCCGTTGTTTCTATGGGCTATGTTGGCCCATTGTTGGATATGTTTGTATGCCTGTATCTACATCTCAATAAACTTGGATTTATATGGAAAAAATATATATAAATACCCCTGTAATACACAAGCTTAATGTATTCTAGTAAAGTTAGTCTGTAAACTAAGGTCCGTTTTGTTAGGTTGTTACAGCATTTAGACACTTTATAAAATAGAAATTGACTGGGGCCATCTTAAGTGTGGGCATCATGAAGCCAGACTGTATGACTTCCTGTATTTCAGCCTTGCACATCTCGCACATGTTCAGTGCTGCACAAGCAGTGTAATAGGTTTCAGATCAGGTTTCAGCACCTGTACTGTCCAAGTCACATGATTCTTTGAGACTGGGGAGTGCACACTCCTGGAAAGTTACACCCACTACATTCCCAGGAGTCTGTGCGGTGTAGGTTAGGAAGCTTAAGCACCTAGGTCAAGGAAGAGGGAAGATTAACTATTCTGCCTAGCAACAAAATATATTTTTTTTCTTAAAGGACTAATGAAATTTTTTTAAAACTACTGATGTAAGGTTATATTTATGGGTGGAACTCCACTTTAAATATAGGCTCAGAAACTAGCTAGTAGCTACTGTGGCCATTGCCAGAAAAACTGGTGTACCTGGCAATTTTTGTACATTTTGTGTCTCCGAGGTCTAAAAATTACAGATTCCACACCGCAGGGCCGTCTCCAAAGCATCATGGGCCCCTGGGCAAAGTAATGCTCTGGGGCCCCTACAATGGAGACAGTGCAGGTAAACAGACATCAAGTAGGTAGGGGGCAGACAAGCGGAGCTTCCCCTTTTGGGTGGAGCTCTGTATTAACTACATGAACAATCATTCTGTACAGCAAAGAAACATTGGGAAAATCCTAGTAACAAAGCTGTCCTGTGCATATAATATATCTGCTAGATTGATGCCTCCCCAGCACTCTGACCCCTCTAGACCCATGATATCCCCCCAGCACTCTGACCCCTCTACACCCCAGATATCCCCCAAGCACTCTGACCCCTCTACACCCCAGATATCCCCCCAGCACTCTGACCCCTCTACACCCCAGATATCCTCCCAGCATGCTGACCCCTCCATACCTCAGATATCCCACCAGTAGGGATCAGCCGAACACCCCCCCCCCCCCTGTTCGGTTTGCACCAGAACCTTTGAATGGACCGAACGTTCGCGCGAACATTTAGAACCCCATTGAGGTCAATGGGACTCAAAAGTTCGAATTCAAAAGTGCTAATTTTAAAGCCTAATATGCAAGTTATTGTCGGAAAACAGGTTTGAGAACCTGGGTCTTGTCCCAGGGAACATGTATCAATGGAAAAAAAAGTTTTAAAAACGGTAGTTTTTTCTGGAGCAGTGATTTTATTGATGCTTAAAGTGAAAAAAATAATGAAAAATTCCTTTAAATATCGTACCTGCTGGGTGTCTATAGTATGCCTGTGAGGTGGCACGTGTTTAGAACTGTCCCTGCACAAAATGAGATTACTATAAGAAAAAAGTAATTTAAAACTGTTTGTGGCTTTAATGTAATGTCTGGTCCCTGCAATATGGATGAAAATCATTGAGAAAAATAGCATGGGTTTCCCCCCACTCCCCCCAGGTCTCTACAAGCCCCTTTGGCCCTATATACTTTGAACAGCATTATACAGGCTGTGCAAACAAGACAGGCACTGTAGGTTGTTGTTAAGTAGAATCTGTTTGTAATTTTGAACTGGTACTTTTTTAAAGTGTAGCTCCAGCCATAAAATCTATTTCCTGACAGACTCCATGGCAGCCTACGTGTGGTTAATCCCGCCCCCTCATACCTCATAGGACCCTTCTCCCATAAATCTTTGCTGTGGGCCAAAGACCGTGTTCCTTTTTTTGTCCTCCTCCTAGGACCAAGATATAGTCTTACCTTTTCATGAAGTTTTCTGTAATCCAGGCCTGGTGGTGTGCACGGCGATACGTTGGTGGTTAGCGGTGATCCTCTCTGCAGTCCAGCAATACTAGCTATTAGCAGGTGGACATGGGCGATATGATGCGATACCATGAAGAGCTTACTAACCTGGCCATTGGCAGGCAAGCGGCAATATGACCAAACGTCCCAGCTATTAGCGGGAGGCCTTGTAAATGCCCGATCGTGCAGTGGGTCGAGCGAACAGCTCCCCAGTCCCAGGTTCTGGTCCGGATCGTGTCATGGTGGTGGTAATGTACAAAGATATTTGTTTTATATGGCAGCCGTGTCTCTGTGTTTTGTTTGTCTCCTTATTTTCTATCAAACTCCAGTGAGTGGCCATGGCGGCTGGAGCGCAGCTCGCTGCTTCAGGAAGTCGCCAGGACCTGTCTGCGCATCTGCAAGCCACGAACAAAGATTACGTGCTTGATTTGTGCAGGGGCAGTTTTGCCAAAATGGTGGCGGCAGTTGCGCATGCGATTGGTCGCCACCGGGTTGCAACGTTTTTTCCAGCGCAGGCGCGCTGTGGGGCGGTGACATCATTATCGGTGGCATATTTAAATGGCTTACAAAGCAGCTATTCCTTGGGATGACTTGCATGCTTATGCAGCGGTTTCCCTATGCACTGGTCTCTGGTTTACAAGGTAAATTGTTTGCTGCAGGCTCCCTAGGTGCTGGCTATGTTTGAATTGTGCTTTCTCATGCCTGTTGTCACTCCTGTTTCTCATAAGGCTTTAATAGTTCATTTCAGTTTCAAACTGCCTTGCCATGGATATGTCACTGCCCTCTTGTGGCCAACCCTTGCGCTGCAGATAGGATTTAGTTCCTTTCTGCCTGTGATGCTTGGGTTCACTCATTTAGGAGCTCTTATCCCTTTCTTTTTCACACAGCACTTTTAGGTCTGAACACCAAAGCATGGCAAAGACCGTCCTAGGTCTCAACGTCGTCACTTCTCTTCAAGCTCCAGATGTTATAGATCTCCCTTTAGATCTAGGTACGTCAGAGAGGAGTCTAAAACCACCTCTGGGCGACACTCTCACCACCACTCCAGCCGCTCTGTGAGGAAAGCCTGCTGGGTATGCGAGGCCCAGGTTCCTGAAGGTAAATCGCTCTGCGAGCGATGCTTTTCTAAAGTCGCAAAAGAGAGGATGGAGACCAACAAGTGGAAGCACTGGTCAGAAAGGTGGTCCATGAATCCCTGAGTAAAGTGGATTCTGGTAATACCCACAACCCTGCTGGCAACACTATGTTAGTCCCTATTAGGGATGATCTCGAGGCCCCAGGCCCTTCACAGCCGAGCCATTCCTCAATTGAAGCCTCAGACAGTGGGGTGGAGGTAGATGACCCTGGTGCAGGTTTTGAATTTGCCCCAGTACCACAACTGGTCAAAGCTGTCAAAGAAGCTTTGAGATGAGAAGAGCCAGTGGGGGCACCCTCCAAACAGAGGAAATATTTTAAACGCCCCAATTTCTCCTTTTTGGGTGAACTCGGCGCAATAATTACCGATGAATGTGGTGGTGTTGAAAGGAAGTATTGCCTGTTAACAAAGGTGTAAAAAATTTACCCATTTAAAAGCAAGGATGTAAAACACCTGAAGTCGGCTCCTCTCATTGATGCAGCCCCAATGAGGGTGGCGAGGCACATCACACTCCCATTGGAGGATACAGTTTCCTTTAGGGATGGCCTGGAGAGGAAAATTGAGACCGACCTCAAGCGGATCTACATTGAATGAAAAACTTATATAGCGCAGCACATGCGAACTGAATCGCCTCAGGGCGGGTATGAGATGCAAACCAGCTCTAGTTCTCACAGCTCTTTCTGAAGCGATGGAAGTCTGGGCAGACGACATAGATGCTTCTCTGAGGAGCATCTCAGAAGAACTGGCCAGGAGCTCATCTATTCATGGGCTAAGGTTGGCGCTGGCTTTTTTGGGTGAGGCTTCCCTAAACATAATTCACCTGGTGGCTCGGATCATGCTGTCATCTGTCACGGCTAAGTGTACATTGTGGCTGCGCCCATGGGTAGCTGACCCTGCCTTCAAGCAGGCATGGTGCAGGATTCCCTTTGAAGGTTCGTCCCTCTTTGGGAACAAATTGGACAGTGCCATCACCCGTGCCAAAGGGGGCAAGTCGGGGTTCCTTCCCCAGGATCGCTGTCTGCTAAACCAGAAGAGAACACAGCCCAGGCAATGTTCAGATTTAGCAAGGGATTCTCGCTACTATAAGCCTGGCCATGAGTTCAAGAAGACCTGGAAGGAAAAATAGCCTTCAGGCCAGAAGTTTTCAAAAGGGGCATCTTCCGGTGGACAAGAATCCCCGAAGTCTTTATGATATTGCGCCTGCCCAGACAGTGAGTCGGCATCCTTGCCTCTCTCGGAAGAGAAAAAGCGAATTCTCTTGTCCTATGCAGACTCTCTTGTGGCTCAGGGCGCTGCATTTCCAGTTCCAGCCGATGAAATGGGTCTACTCGCACTTCATGGTGTTGAAGAAAAATGGCTCCTGGAGGCCAGTTATAGACCTAACCCACTTGAATTATTTTATCAAGAAGAAGTTCAAGATGGAGATACTACTCATGATCAGTCAAGCAATCTAACCAGGCGATTGGCTTGTGTTTAAAGACCTGAAGAACACTCCATGTTCATGTTCCGATAGCGTCAGAATTCCAGAAATACCTTTGCTTTGCTGTCGTTCAAATCCATCTGCAGTTCATCTGTCTCCCCTTCGGTCTTACGTCCTTGCCTTGTGTGTTTTCAAAACTCTTGTTGGCTGTCGTGGCTCTGATCAGGACCAGAGGTATCCGTCTGTATCACTATCTAGATGACCTGCTTTTGTTATCTCGGGACAGGGAGCAGTTGCTAATCCACAGATCCCAGGTCATCTCCACTCGAGTTTGCTTGGCTTTTGAATCTGGAAAAGAGCCATCTGGATCCTATGCAGTCCCTGGTATTCCTCAGGGAACATGTCAACGCTATCAAGAGCACCTCGTTACCCCTGGAAAAATCCCAGTGATCCGGGACAGAGTTTGGCTTGCAATGTCGTCCTCTCATCTCCGAGCCTCTCAATGCCTAAAGATCATTGGCACCATGGTGTCAACGACACCCATGATAAAGTGGGCTCAGTGGAAAATACGGCCCTTTCAGAAGGGTTTCCTTCAGCGGTGGAACCCAGGGCTTCGGGATCACTCTATCCAAATAATCTCATCCATGCGGGAGAGACTTCCTTCGTGGCTACAACAGAGGAACCTCCTCAATTGTCACTCGATCGCACCTGTGTCTTGGGTCACCATCACTACAGATGCCAGCAACAGGGGCTGACAGAAGTAGCCCAAGGCATATGGAATTTTTCCCTCACAGGATAGTTTCCAATATTCTGGAACTCCGGGCAGCATTCGGCGCTCTGTAGGCCTTTCACCACTTAACAGCAGGAGCCTCAGTCCTCTTAAGACTGGATAACACGACGGCAGTCGCATACATCAAGAGACAGGGGGGTACTCAGTCTCTCCCTGTCGAAGGAAGTACAGCCCATCATAATCTGGGCCCAGAAAAACCTGACAGCTGTCTACCTCCCTGGAGTCCAGAACGTTCAGGCAGATTTTCTGTTGAGAATTTCTCTGGACAACGAGTGGACTTCCCTCCGAAGTCTTCAGGTGGGTCCTGTCCCTGGGGTCATTCCGAAAGTAGACTTGTTCGCTTTCTTCTGCTACTTCAGACTAGAGAGATAATACACAAGGTCTCGGTATCCCTAGGCTTTCGGGAATATGCTGTGACAGACCATTGGCGGTTCCACAGGGCCTATGCCTTTCCCCCAGGTTCCTGTCATTCTCCGGTTTCTGTCGAGGCTCAAGATAGAAGAAGCAGAGATGGTGGCAATAGTCCTGTACTGGCAAAACAGGCCATGGTTTCCGCTGCTGATGCAACTCGGCTTCCGGGACCCAGTTCCTCTACCCTTCAGACCAGATCTCCTATCACAAGGGGCAATTCTACATCCATGCCCGGCCCATCTACATCTAATGATCTGGCTCTTGACAGGGGAAGGTTGGAGGCCATAGGCTGTCCAAGTAGGGCCATCTCCACATTATTAAATGCCACTAGAGCAGGCACCAACAGGGTCTACCAGAGGATTTGGAAAAAGTTTGCAGACTACACCACTTCCACTGCAGGTTCTTGCAATAACCCAAAGATACATGATATCCTGGGCTTCCTACAATCAGGCTTGGATCTCATTGTGAGTCAGCTCGCTGCGAGTCCAAGTCTCTGCAATCTCTGCCTTTACGGGTGTTTCCTGGGCTAGACACTCTCTTACTCAGTAGTTGTTTAGATGAGCAATAAAGCTCAGACCTCAGAAAAAGACAAGATTCTCTAATTGGGATCTTCCCCTTGTCATGGATTTTTTCTCAGGTAGAGAGTTGGAACATGAAGATCAGTCCTCCTCTATCAAATGACTCTCTCTAAAAGTTGCCTTCTTGGTGGCTATAACATTGGCCAAGAGGGTCTCTGAAATCAGCTCTATGGGCTGCAAGGAGACATTTTTAATGTATATGTTGGGTTTAAAACCCAAAGTGGCATCTGTGTTTCATGACAATCAGACTGCCCTTCCAACGTTCAGATCTACCGAGGATTCAAGTGTTCATCCCTTAGATATTGGAAAAGCTTGGCGTCAGTATCTTGAAGCTACAGCTTCTTTCCGTCAGACCGACCACCTGTTTGTTCTTTTTTTATGGCAAGAATAAGGGAATGCTTGCCTCTTCCAGATATATATCGCAGCATGGATTGTTCAGGCCAATTAGTGGGCCTTCAAAGCCAAGGGCTTGGTACCTCCAGAAACGGTGACTGCTCACTCAACTAGAAGTGTGTCTTAATCATGGGCGGCGTCGCATCACGTGGCTCCAGAAGTTATTTGGAAGGCGGCCTTGTGGTCTTCAAGTAACACGTTCAAGGCACACTACTGCATAGAGCCAGCCTCGTTAATTTTGGTTTACATATCTTGGCTGTTGATGGTGCCAATTAAACCTTTTTTGCCTTTGTCCAGCACTCTGCCCACCCGGGTGTGGATGGCTAGTTATTTCCCACACGTAGGCTGCCATGGAGTCTGTCAGGAAAACGGAAAATTTTATATCAAATACTTACCGTAATTTTCCTTTCCTGATGGACTCCATGGCAGCAGGAGTTCCCTCCCAGTGGCTGGAGTAGGCTAAATTATGGAACACGGTCTTTGGCCCACAGCAAAGATTTATGGGAGAAGGGTCCTATGAGGTATGAGGGGGCGGGATTAACCACACGTAGGCTGCCATGGAGTCCATCAGGAAAGGAAAATTACGGTAAGTATTTGATATAAAATTTTCCGTTTTTTAAGCTTTTCTGAAAACATAGAGAAGGGTTATCACCCCTGTAAACATTTGTTTTGCTGTCTGTGTGCATCTGTTCAGTGTTCAATTCACTTTCTGTCCCAATGATAAATGATGTTTTGAAAATTTGGGTTTTTTAGTGAAACAAGGATTGGTGATAAAGCATTAGCGGACAGGAGACACCTCTTACAGAAGAGAATTTCCCTTCCTAGGGGTAGATTTCCTCTCACTTCCTGTTGTCTCCTTCCGTTTGCAAGTAGGAGTCGTTTGTAAGTTAGATGTTTGAAAGTAGGGGCCTGCCGTATATACTCTGCAGAAATTTGGGCCCTTGGTGTTGGTGTTACCACAACACTCTAAGCCCTCACAGTTAGTCTTGGTGGGCGCTGGAACGCCCTGCTGTGTGAACTATTATATCAAGAATTGTAATTACATGCCATTGTTGAACAGTGGTAGAAAAATTGGGCCTTTGGTGCTGGCGCTGGTGCCACAACTCTGTAAGCCCTCACGGTTACTCTTGGTGGGCACAGGAATGGGCCCTGCTGTGAAATAATAGATCAAGAATTGTAATTACATGCCCCTGTTGAACAGGGGCAGAAAAATTGGGCCTTTGTTGGTGGTGATGGTGCTGGTGCCACAACTCTGTAAGCTCTCACAGTTACTCTTGGTGGGCACAGGAATGGGCCCTGCTGTGAAATATTAGATCAAGAATTGTAATTACATGCCTCTGTTGAACAGGGGCAGAAAAATTGGGCCATTATTGGTGGTGGTGGTGGTGCTGGTGCCACAACACTGCAACCCCTCACAGATACTCTAGTTGGAGCGCAGGAATGAGCCTGCTGCAAAGTATTGCATCAAAAATTGTAATTACACGCCCCTGTTAAACATGGGCAGAAAAATTGGGTCTTAGGCACTGGTGCTGGTGCCACAACACTGCAACCCCTCACAGATACTCTAGTTGGAGCGCAGGAATGAGCCTGCTGCAAATTATTGCATCAAAAATTGTAATTACACGCCCCTGTTAAACAGGGGCAGAAAAATTGGGTCTTAGGCACTGGTGCTGGTGCCACAACACTGCAACCCCTCACAGATGCTCTAGTTGGAGTGCAGGAATGAGCCCGCTGCAAAGTATTGCATCAAAAATTGTAATTACACGCCCCTGTTAAACAGGGGCAGAAAAATTGGGCCTTAGCCACTGGTGGCGGTGCCCAGAACCAAAAATGTTCTTACAAGCTATCAGCATGATCATTGAGGAGGAAAAGGATAGTCACACAGCATAACAGGATAGTCACTCAGCATCAGCATAGGCAGTCTTGAAGGGATCTGACATTTAAAAAAAAAAATATTCAGTTACATCAGCATCAGGTGCTTGGTAGCTGGTGGTGATCCAAGCCTGATTCATTTTTATGAAGGTCAGTCGATCGACCGAGTCGGTAGAGAGGCGCACCCTGTGATCGGTTACAAAGCCTCCAGCAGCACTGAATGTGCGTTCTGAAAGAACGCTGGATGCAGGACAAGCCAGTAGCTCAATTGCGTACTGTGCAAGCTCTGGCCAGTGATCCATCCTCAAGACCCAGTAAGCCAGAGGATTTTCAGTGGGAAAGGTGTCCAAGTCTGATCTTGCCCCTAGGTATTCCTGCAACATGTAAAACAGATGCTGGCGATGGTTGCTGGAACCGGTCATACCTTGGGGCTGCGGACTAAAAAATTGTCTGAATGCATCGGTCAAACGACCACCTTCTCCACCGCTCCTTCTGTGACTGACCGAAGCCTCAGCAACACGTTGTCCAGGACCTGGATTTTGTAACCCCCCAGTCTCTGGGAACACGTTGCACAGACCTTTCTGCAAAGCCTCCCGAAGATGTTTCATCTTCTGCTCCGGCAAGATAAGGTCCGCAACCTTATTCTTGTAACGTGGATCAAGGAGAGTTGCCAGCCAGTAATGATCCCTCTCCTTGATAGCACGAATACGAAGATCCTTCTGCAGGCTTTGCAGGATCAGAGAGGCCATACAACATAGGTTTGCTGAGGCATTCGGTGCGGAGTCCTCTGGGTCACTGAGGACGACATGATCCGCAGCCACCTCATCCCAGCCATGTACAAGTCCATGGGTTCCTTGGGACTGTAATTGATCCCTTGAAGACTGCTGCTGATGCTGAGTGCTAGGCTCCACCTCCATGCTGACACAATCCTCCTCCTCCTCCTCTTCCTGTGTGATAGGCAGGGCAAGCAGGAACACTGTGTGGATAAATGGGGCCTTGAGAGGTAAGAAAGTCCTCCTCTTCTGTAAAACATGAGGCGTTTTAATAACGGTTAAAAACACTTAGGCCCCGTACACACGACCGAACATGTCCACTGAAACTGGTCCGCGGACCAGTTTCAGCGGACATGTTCGGTCGTGTGTACGGCCTATCGCACAGGTTTCCAGCGGACATTTGTCCAGCCGACCGTTTTCCAGCGGACAAAAAATTCTTAGCATGCTAAGAAACATGTCCGCTGGAAGCCTGTCCGTCGGACATGTTCGGTCGTCTGTGCAGACTCACCGTACATGTCCGCTTGGCCGAAAGCCCTCGCATGCGTCGAAGTGATTAGAAGCATGCGTGGAAGCATTGACCTTCCAGGGCCGCGCACGTCGCGGCGTAATCGTCGCGGCGACGGCGCGGCCACGTCACCGCGTATCGTGTCCGCGCGGATTTCTGTTTGATTGTGTGTACAATCATCAGACAGAAATCCGGCAGAGAACTGTCCGCTGAAAACGGTCCGGCGGACCGGTTTTGCGAAACGCGTCGGGACTCCACTGCTGCCATGCACATTTCGTTTTTAATGTCCTGTTTTATCCACTTAACTGTAAGTGTTTTTAACCGTTATTAAAACGCCTCATGTTTTACGGAATTACACTATGTGCTTTTCCTTTCCTCTCTACACATTGGATATGGTTTGACCATCTGTGAGTCATCTCCAAGTCATTGATACCTTCCCTCGAGTGGCGGCTTCATTGCACCTACTGGTTGGATATCCGGATCTTTGCCGATTCACCTTCCACTTATATACACAGCTTTATTGACCCTTTGAGCGCAGGTGAGAAATAATACCGCTCAGAAAACTGCCGATCCCCTGGCTTTGCTTCCGTCCCACCAAGCCAAAAGGGTGCTGGCTATGCACAGGTGCATTGGATGAAAAGAGGTCCTGGACTGCCGCACTCCTTAAAACTATATCTTTATTCAGCAAGTGAAATCCAAAAAACAACCAACAATGTTGCAGTCAAAAAGAAGTGAACAAAAGGAAAAGGATGGTTGACATGTTTCACATCGTGTGGTGCTTACTCGTAGCTGACGGCCAGGTGCTGAGGAGGATGCACCGTGTCCACGACCAGCACTGTTGCCTCTAGACGCAGAGCCTGCTTGCCCTTGTGACTCTCTGCCTCTCCTTGTTGTCCTTCCAGACATACTGTAGTAATGGCCTGCAGAGGACAAAGGCAGTACCAGGGAAGGCCCTATGATGGGAACGGGTGGTACCATGGGTACCAGGCAGCACTTTTAGGGGGGCAGCATACTGATGCCCGCCAGGCCGTTCCGCCAGCTCCGCTACCCAAATAAAATTGATGTCCTTTTTTTCCCACAAATAGAGCTTTCTTTTGGTGATATTTGATCACCTCTGCGGTTTTTATTTTGTGTGCTATAAATATATATATTACTTTTTGCTATAATAAATATCCCCAAAATTTTGAAAAATAAACTATTTTCTTCAGTTTAGGCCGATATGTATTCTTCTACATATTTTTGGTACCAAAAAAAAAACACAATTAGCGTACATTGATTAGTTTGCGCAAAAGACATTGTGCCCGCCGGCAATTCACAGGTCCCTTTATACTCCTGGATACATGTATAGAGCCCATGGCAGGTCCTTTTATACGCCTATATGCATGTATAGAGCCATGGCAGGTCCTCCTTATATTCCTTTACATGTAAAGAGTCTCGACAGGTCCTCTATATACATGTATAGAGCCATGACAGGTCCTCTTTATACATGTATAGAGCCATGTCAAGTACTCTTTATAGTCCTATATACATTTATAGAGCCATAACAGGTCATCTTGATATTCCTTTACATGTAAAGAGTAATGACAGGTCCTCTATATACATGTATAGAGCAATAACAGTTCCTCTTTATACTCCTATACATGTATAGAGCAATGACAGGTCCTCTTTATACTCCTTTATACATGTATAGAGCCATGACGGGTCCCCTTTAGTTATCATGATATAAAATAACGAATGTGGGGACCTTTTGGTTGGCGTGATTTTTTTTCGGGGGGGGGGGCAGCATTTCATTCTTGGTCCCAGGCAGCACAATGTCTTGGGCCGGCACTGGGCAGTACACACCCTTCGTAGCTTTACATGAAAACTGCAGAGGACACGGGCAGTACACACACTCTATGTAGCTTTAGGTGCAAACTGCAGAGGACAAAGACAGTACACACCACGTAGCTTTATGGTGCACACTGCAGAGGACACAGGCAGTACACACTACGTAGCTTTAGGTGCAAACTGCAGAGGACACAGGCAGTACACACCGAGTAGCTTTCGGTGCAAACTGCAGAGGACAAAGGCAGTACACACCACGTAGCTTTATGGTGCACACTGCAGAGGACACAGGCAGTACACACTACGTAGCTTTCGGTGCAAACTGCAGAGGACAAAGGCAGTACACACCACGTAGCTTTATGGTGCACACTGCAGAGGACACAGGCAGTACACACTACGTAGCTTTAGGTGCAAACTGCAGAGGACAAAGGCAGTTCACACACTACGTAGCTTTAGGTGCAAACTGCAGAGGACATGGGCAGTACACACCAAGTAGCTTTAGGTGCAAACTACAGAGGACAAAGGCAGTACACACACTACGTAGCTTTAGGTGCAAACTGAAGAGGACACGGGCAGTACACACTAAGTAGCTTTAGGTGCAAACCGCTGAGGACAAAGGCAGTACACACACTACATAGCTTTAGGTGCAAACTGCAGAGGACACGGGCAGTACACACCAAGTAGCTTTAGGTGCAAACTGCAGAGGACAAAGGCAGTACACACACTACGTAGCTTTAGGTGCAAACTGAAGAGGACACGGGCAGTACACACCAAGTAGATTTAGGTGCAAACCGCAGAGGACAAAGGCAGTACACACACTACGTAGCTTTAGGTGCAAACTGAAGAGGACACGGGCAGTACACACCAAGTAGATTTAGGTGCAAACCGCAGAGGACAAAGGCAGTACACACACTACGTAGCTTTAGGTGCAAACTGCAGAGGACACGGGCAGTACACACCAAGTAGCTTTAGGTGCACACTGCAGAGGACAAAGGCAGTACACACAATACGTAGCTTTAGGTGCAAACTGCAGAGGACAAAGGCAGTACACACCACGTAGCTAGATGCCTAAATGCATTGAATTTCTGCCATGTGATTGGATGATTAGCAATTTGTGTTACCATGGAATTGAACCCAATGAATTGGCTGGTGAGTGCACATTTGATCACTCGCAATGCTAATTCCAAAAAAATAAAAGTTTTTATTATCCATTTTCTTAAAGACATTATGAAATCTTATATTGTTATACTTTTTAAGGAAATATAAGGGTACTTACTTCCAGTGGTGTATTTAGGTTTTGTGCTGCCATAGGGCTGAGGGATCTTCCATTAAATATATTCTTTCTTCTTCCTTTTTACCTCCAATACCCAAATTTGTTATTAATACATAAAAAAAAAAAAAAAATACAAATCACTTTTTGCTCTCAAAAGAATTTCAGAGAACCTTAGCAGAGGAGTAGAAACAATGTAATATTCTAAGAACAGAATTGTTGGTTACATTCAGGAACATTCTCAGAGATTAAAAATGTTTGGTGGCAACTCTCTAAAAATGTTGACTGTCTCCTGAAATCACATCCAAGTAAGGTAGAGGGAATTGAGTATGTATAGTATATATCTATGTAAATACATGTATACATGTTTTAGTTTCGGTGCAATATATGAGTATATATGGGTATCAGTGGCGGCTGGTGCTCAAAATTTTTTGGGGGGCGCAAACAAACGGAAAAAAAGACAATTGCAGCCTCACTGTGCCCATCAAAGGCAGCCACTGTGCCCATCAAAGGCAGCCACTGTGCCCATCAAATGCAGCCACTGTGCCCATCAAATGCAGCCACTGTGCCATGCCATCAATTGTTGCCACTGTGCCATCAGTTGTCACCACTGTGCCATGCCAAACGCAGCCACTGTGCCATCAAATGCAGCCACTGTGCCATGCCATCAATTGGTACTACTGTGCCCACATCAATTGTAGCCACTGTGCCCACATCAATTGTCCCCACTGTGCCCACATCAATTGTCCCCACTGTGCCCACATCAATTGTAGCCACTGTGCCCACATCAATTGTTGCCACTGTGCCCTGTAAAATGCTGCCAGTCAGATTGCCCCCCTGCCCAGCACTTACCTTTTTTGGGGTCAGCCACCCTCCTTCCACGGTCCCTTGATGTCTTCTCCCGCCCTTGATGACGCTTCAGCCAATCAGGTTACCGGTGAACCTGATTGGCTGAGACGCCTGTCAGTGTTAGCCAGGGAACGCACCCCCTGTTCGTCCCCAGGCTAACTATTTGGAAGCCGATTACAGCCTGAGGGCTGTAATTGGAAAGCCTATCAGAGCCAGGGGCACTTCCAAAACCAACCAGCTGCCGTTATTCAGATGGCCGGCGCTCACCAGGGGGCTGGCCATCTGAATAGTGGGCAGCAGCAACAATACATAGATTCATGCAATGCATGAATCTATGTATTGTATTCAGTGGCGGTGCAGGAGAGAGTGGGGGCGGTGCTCCAGCACCCTCTATGGGCACATAGCCACTGATGGGTATGTTTATTAGTATATTAGAGATTTGTGGGGTTTTTTTTAGGTGCAAATTAAATCAATAGAAAAAAATAATTAAAAGATATAAACTCTATTAATACATAAAAACAACGCAGTTGCAATAGAAAAGACTCATACAGTACAGCCCTACAAGGTACTTAGTAAGACCTCATCTGGAATATGCAGTTCAGTTTTGGGCACCAGTTCTCAAAAAGGACATCGGAGAACTGGAGAAAGTGCAGAGAAGGGCAACCAAACTGATAAGAGGCATGGAGGAGCTCAGCTATGAGGAAAGATTAGAGGAACTGAATTTATTCACTCTTGAGAAGAGGAGAATTAGGGGGGATATGATCAACATGTACAAATATATAATACAGTGGACTTGGTGTTGAGTTATTCACTTTACGGTCAACACTGAGGACAAGGGGGCACTCTTTACGTCTAGAGGAAAAGAGATTTCACCTTTTCACAGTAAGAGCTGTGAAAATGTGGAACAGACTCCCTCCAGAGATGGTTCTGGCCAGCTCAGTAGATTGCTTTAAGAAAGGCCTGGATACTTTCCTAAATGTACATAAAATAACTGAGTACTAAGATTTGTAGGTAAAGTTGATCCAGGGTAAATCCGATTGCCTCTCGGGGGATCAGGAAGGAATTTTTTCCCCTGCTGTAGCAAATTGGATCATGCTCTGGTGGGGTTTTTTGCCTTCCTCTGGATCAACTGTGGGTATGGAGTTGGGTGTATGGGATTGTACTGTGTTTTTTATTTTGTTTGTTTATTTTTTGTGGTTGAACTGGATGGACTTGTGTCTTTTTTCTACCTGACTAACTATGTAACTATGTAACTATGTACAGCACGATGGTGTAGTTCAAATATGTGTGTGTCTGGAAACAGCAGCTGTACTATGCTGATGCCTTTCCTGACAGGAGGGCTTGGCCACCTGGCCACATATTACAGCTGGATTACAGTAAAGTGACCAGATTTTTAAAATGAAATCTGGGGACATATTTTTTTTTCACTAGTAATGGTGGCAATCAGCGACTCCATGCCCGTTGCGGCCCGCCTCACAGCCTGTTAAGTCTCACTCTCCGGGGCCCCCAGCTACTACTGGGTGGGGTGAGGAGGAAGATCCCTCCTCCAGGGAAGGCAAGGAGATAAACAGGCAGACGTTTAAGCAGCTGTCAGTGATAGGGCAGTCTAGTGCTGCAAGAGCAAGTGGTAAAGTAATCATATGTGTTCATACTGCAGTCGAATTGTTATTTTTTTGTATGTATTTATGTTTAACACTTCTGCCTCTAGAGTGTCTCCAACACCATTTTGGAGGAGCCCTGTGTTCTGATAGGCCGCACAAGATCTCGAGAGATTTGGCCGACCATTTTTGGGTGGTTTCTTTTTATAGTAAAGCTCAGGCACATTTTAGGGAGAACACAAGTGGATGTAGATAGGGACAGAGACCATGCTTGTGAGGGAGAGAGAGGAGAAGCCAGGGAGAGTGTTCCGGCCTGTGAGGGATAGTTTAGGGGTCCTACGGAGTCCTGCAGTGGTAACCTTGGTCGGATGAAAGACTCCCAGCTGCTACGGGTAATGTGTTTCCAGCCTCTTCCAATAAGCATTGTGTGCTGGGGTATATAATGTACCATTAAATGGGAAGTGCCTGTGATACTCAGAAAGCCACATCGCTTAGAACAACAGTATCTGTACTGCATATCTGTGCCTCCATGCCTGGAGAGGAACCATTTGCCATTTGATTGTAAAGACTGTTACTACTACCGCCTCTCGGTAATAAACGTTACCTTGTTCAAAGAACTTTACGTGTGTCTCCCTCAGTGAATCGCCGCACCCCTTTCCCCGCTTACAGACGGCTGGCCGGCACTTGAGCCAAGGCAGAAGAATATGCGAGCAGAGCTGAATGGGCATGCACTCAAAACTAAAGAAATATTCCCTCCGCTCCGACTAGCACATGATCATCAGAAAGGGGCACAGATAATGGAAAAAAATACACCCCCTAAGCTAGTAGGAGCGGTGGAGTGGAGGTGTGCAATTCAGATTTATTTATTTTTATTTTTAATTCTGCACTGACTGTCTTTGAAATTGCCCCAGCCCCTGTTCAAATCCAATCCAGGGACAAAACCGGGGACAGACTTGGTCCGGGGACAGTGTCCTCAATCCGGGGACTGTCCCCTGAAACCGGGGATGTCTGGTCACCCTAGATTACAGATCATAGGGAGAGTAAAGGGGGTTTTGGACTTGCCATCCATGCCTGGGCAGTAACAAGCTAAACAACCCAGTCTCTAGGCGACTCACTGTACTGTATGGTAGTTAACTAACTGGAGGGCTTGGCCATGTATTGCCACTGGGGGACCCCTAAAGGGTTGATTTATTCTTCAGGATTAGCTCATGCAAACAAGGGAGACAGACCTCAAGCCAAAGTCGCTTTTTGATTGTATGCTGTTAAAGGAGGTGGGTGTGTCTAATGAGGCAGGTTAAAAAAACTGTGGCATGAAAAAGGATACAGACACCAAAAGACACCCCGCTGACCCTCAGGAGATTTTGCAAGGGTGTGTGGGTAGTAAGGGCTGGGCTGATTTCTCCAAGCTTCTCAGGGTTGGGGTTGGCATGGCGGGGTTGGAGTTCAAAGAGGACCAAAATGCTGATTGGGCCGCATCCCCAACTGTAACCTTGGAAGCTACTCTAGAGGTCCCGGAGTTAGAGAACAATGATTGTGGACTGGTTACAGCAGGGATTGATGCTAGTGGCACCAATGCACTTGAACCCATTAGTGAAAAGGCCCTACTACACTGCGGGATACCCGGTCCTGTGGCTCTGGGGATAATTTTGAGGAGCACCAGCCCGGTCGGATTGCTGACACCAGGGCTCAAGTCCTGCAGGAACGCATGGGAACGGAGTTCCTGCACTTTTTTCACAGCAGGAACGCAGTTCCCATTGCAGGAATAGAGCAGCCAAGCTACCCCAGCCAATCCTTCACTAAGCCGCGATGCCCAGCTCGAGTCACTGTCAGGGGCAGGCGAACCTTAGTAATCCTTTATATTACTGGCCGCTTACTAAGTTATTTCTAAATCCTGCAAAAACTCACAGCAGACCTCCGCAATGTCTCCTGGGAACAATGACAAAAGCTCCCAGGAGACATTGCGGCATCGAGGAAGTGACGGAATACCCGCACACTACCCAATGAATCCATATACAGGAAGCGGCCAGTAACATAACGGATTACTAAGGTACAGTGGATCAAAAAAAAAAAAAAAAATGCGGTTTAGTAAGTATGCATATGAGCGTATCATATTTTTTTTTTTTTATGGGGGAGTGGATCTTGGGTGGGAGTTCCCACACTTTTTTCCCCAGGACTTGACCCCTGGCTGACACACTAAGGTATGTGGGCCTCACTGCCTCACTAAGCATTTAGGATAATTGCAAGCATACATACTTTGATTTGGCCAATTATCCACATTGAGGAGACTTTCTTGCTCCCCGCAGACTGACTGTGTGTGTTAAAAAGAATTTGGAAACAACTGCGCTAAGGTAAATCAAAAAATCGGATTAATAAGCAGCAATTAAATTGTGTATAAACAAAATAGTGATAGGAAAACAGAATAATTGCGCTAAACCAAATCATTCATTCAATAATTCACTGTGAATTCCTTCCCCTCTTTCCTCTCCTGTACACGCTGCTGTCGGAAGAAGCCGGTGTTTTGGGTGTCTCGGTGTTCTGCTGCCATCGCCATGACCAAGGAGGAGGAGAAAACGGGCTCTGTTTTTTCTTTTATACCCACCGTTGAGCCTGGCATGGTTCTAGTTCCAGTGGAGGAATCACTGCTGATCTAAAATCTTATGGTTGAGAGATATGCTGATAGTGGTCCGGCAGGACCTTGATTTCTGGTAAGCAGCCGCATGATTGGTGGTGGATTCACGTCTGGTGCCTAACAACATCATCCTTGCAGTTCACACGGGTGTCTTTCCTGCCATTGGACTTATCACTTATTTTTATTTATTTTGGACTTCACGGACTTCACTTACCACTTCGGTGGTTTGTTTTCACTAGTATTATTGTGGCCGCGGTGTTTTGTTGCATATAGTAGCTTGTGGCATCTATCACCGGGGTTCTCACATACTACTTCTAGCAGAGCTAGGTGGTTTTGGGCCCCCTGACTCTGTGCGATTTACACTATTGTTTATACATTAGAGTGTTAATTTATATGTTTAGCACATGCACTTGGGCAGATGCCTAAATTGTTTGTTTGATATATTCATATGATTTGGTTTAGCGCAATTATTCTTTTTTCCTATGACTGTGTGTGTTCCTTAACACACAGGTTCAGGTAGAATATGCAATGGTATTCCCTTATTTTCCAGGGTTTTCAAGGGTTGTTTGACTTCCTGGAGAAGGAGCGCTGAAACATATATTCATCTGAATTTTCTTCCAGATACTCAAGATTTACAGGAACACCAGTACTCCAATCCTGCTCATCAGAAGTTCAAAGCATTGTGGTGCTCATCATTATACCTATAACATTGTCAGATTCCTCCTAGATTGCTATTTTAGGCTCACATCCAGGCTAGGCTTCTCTTCTGAAGAACCTCTAGGTTCTCAAGCAATTCTGCCAAATGAAACAACCTCTCAAGAAAAACTCTCCTTCTAAAAGCAACCCCTCTAACTTGCAGAATTGTGCGATAGCGATTTGTGGGGAAATTCGTCATAAAAAAATAAAAGTAATGGCAGCGACAATTCTGCAACTGAGCACATTTCTGTGATTTTGAGTTGATTACATTATTGAATAATTTTTATTATAATTATATTATTATTTGTTATAATTATTTATAATTATTTATTATATTATAATTTATAATTTTGTTTTTAAAAAAAAATCATACCCGGGATGCCTACTAGACTCTTGTTTGGTCAGATTTAAATGAGTTATTCCTAAGAATTACAGGCCTACAGTATAAAACGCAGAATTTCCTTGCAAATAATGGTACCGCTTTCAGCACCTTTTTTCTGAAATAATCATACCACCAGGGAGGTTAAATAAGACCATATATGCTAAATGCCAATTTGATAAAGCCTCTTACAGATGCCAGCAGCCACTTGCTGTGCAGGAACAGGAAGAGCATGATGCGGCTGTTCTTGTTCCTTGTATAGGAGACCTTTTCCTTGCCAGCAGGAATTGAAGGCTGTGGGAGGCACAGTGAAAGACTGCTGGGGCAGCACTGAGGAGGTGGCCAGGAGGCTTGACAAAGGCACAGGTTGCCAAACAGCATCCCCCATGAAAATATTTTGTTTGAGGCAACCTCTTCTTCTGCCCACCCCTTGTCCAGGGCCTGGCCACAGTAATCGACCTATATAATTGCATCCTAAGAAGGATAAGTAAAATAGAGCTATGGTGCAGCACTGCAAAGCAGAAAGCAGAACCTGCAAATGTAATGTGCAACTACTCCTATACATATACATACATATATACATTCATAATTATAAATTATTCAGAGAAACAACATTGTTAATATATGATTATCTAAAAACTAATTTGAAAAGACTATAAATTCACTTTATGCAAGCTGTTTTTTTTTTTTATACTATTGTAAAATGTTGTGTATTTAAAGTGATTGCAAAGTAACATCCTTCTCCTGCTGCTCCTGGCTCCTTCCCCATTTTAAGTTTCCCATAGCAAGCCCCTTTCTATGGGGGAACTCATGTGTCCTTCCCACCCCCCACTCTCTTCTCACAGGAGCCTTCACAGGCCAGTGAGGAGAGAGGGAGCGGAGAGAGCGTCTGCTCTCAGGCACATCGCTGGATCATTATTGGGCTCAGGTACAAATAAGGGGAGGGGGGCTGGAGGTGGGGAGGAGTTGGACAAAGAAGGATTTTTCCCTTAAAGCGGAGCTCCGCCGTAAAAAAAACTATTAAAAGTCAGCAGCTACAAATACTGCAGCTGCTGACTTTTAATACTAGGACACTTACCTGTCCTGGAGTCCAGCTACGTCGGCAACAGAAGACGAGCAATCGTTTGTCACTCTGCTGCTCCCACCGCCATCCTTGGCGAGGGAACAAGGAAGTGAAGCATTGTGGCTTCACTGCGCGGTTCCCTATGCTCACTGGTCCCCGCTGTGTTCTGGGAGCCGTGTATTTCCCAGAACACAACGGGGGGGGCAGGAAGTGACACACTCCCCGCAGGTCCCCGCAGAGTGGACTCCCGGAAGTGGGTGCAAATACCTGTCTTATCTGCACCCTCCTCCCCCCTGAAAGATGACACATGTGAGGGTGGGGAGGGTTCCGATGAGTGGAAGTTCCACTTTAGGGTGGAGCTCCGCTTTAAAGTGTTGGCAAAACTTTTGCTCTGCAAGGCAATGTCATAATGTGCTAGTATGCATGGCATACTAGCAGATTATAAGAGATTTACATTAGAACAAAGCTCATCAGTGGTGCACTGTTACTACTGAGAGGGCTTCCATCTTCACCCAGGCTTCCTTTCGGGTTCGCGGGCTCCAGCCGTCTGACTGGCTGAGCCGTTATGTGCACAGGAGTCACTGTTTACAGCACAGACCGGTGAAGGAACAGCACAGAATGCCATTCCTTCAGAGCGTATGCACCGGTGGTGTCACCGGCTGCTGCTCCGTGGAATATCTCCTAAGCAGTGCACGTTCATGAGATATTCATTTTACCTACAGGTAAGCTTATTGAATGCTGGAGACTCCATTTTAACAAACTTCCTTTTAAATCATTTTAGCTGCATCACTCTGATCCAATGTTCCTTCTAGTATTTTGAAGTAGTAAACATAAAACATGACCAGTACTGCCCATAAACATTATATTGACTGATTTATTTTATAAGGAGAGATGTTGACTTTTATAATATTAATTAACAGTGTGGTATAAACTAGGTCAACCACAATGGACACATTTCCTCTGTGTACACTGTGCCATACATGTGTGCACTAAAGCTTGCCTTGTAGCAAAGCTGCCATTTTCCTGAATTATTTAGCACCCTGTAGTGTACTGTAGCATTATTCTCTGTGGCAAGAAAAAATATAACACAAGACTGACGTTTTATATTGCTGTTTATTCCTGTTTTTATATGAACCTGATTACATTAACCCACAAGTCTCGGCAAACTCAGCAGAAAGTGGGAGCGAGTACCTGTCAAAACCAGGTACTCGCTCCCCCCCACAAGGTGCCAAATATGGCACGCGGGGGGGGGGGAGAGGAGGCAGACAAGTGGAGCATCACCTTTTGGGTGGAGCTCAGCTTTAAAGTGGAGGTTCACCCAAAAGCTAAATTTTTAACGTTCACCCGAAAAAACATTTTTAACATTAGATTGAGGCTCATTTTGGGCAGCAGAATCGGGTGTTTTTTTAAAAAAAACGAAGCAGTACTTACCGTTTTAGAGAGCGATGTTCTCCGCCGCTTCCGGGTATGGGCTGCGGGACTGGGCGTTCCTATTTGATTGACAGGCTTTCGACAGGCTTCCGACGGTCGCATACAGCGCGTCACGATTTTCCAAAAGTAGCCTGAACGTCGGTGTGCAGGCGCCGTATAGAGCCGCACCGACGTTCGGCTGCTTTCGGCTACTCGTGACGCGATGTATGCGACCGTCGGAAGCCTGTCGGAAGCCTATCAATCAAATAGGAACGCCCCCAGTCCCAAAGACCATACCCGGAAGCGGCGGAGAAGATCTATCTCTAAAACGGTAAGTACTGCTTCGTTTTTAAAAAAAACACCAGATTCTGCTGCCCAAAATGAGCCTCAATCTAATGTTAAAAAAAAATTTTCGGGTGAACTCCCGCTTTAAGTCTAGGGGTGGAGGAAGAGGCAGTATTACTTACAGTACCTTATACTTTTCTTCAGCTGGCTCTGATGTTTAGCACTGTGGCAGTCCCTCTGCACCATTAACCCTGCATTGTATGTGGAGGGGGCAGACATGTTAATGTGGACAGGAGAATCAGAGAGGAGGCTTTGCAGGAATGGACACAAAGACAGAGGGAGCTTACAGGAGCGTGGAGTAAGCTAAGTATACCTTACAGGAGACTGGCGTAGCAGTAAGAATGACCTCCCCCTTCAGCTGTTCCTCCCTGTCTCCCCCGAATTGTCATTGCTGGGCATCCAGGATGACTCACTAATGCCTCGTACACAGAGGTGTATTTAGGTTTTGTGCTGCCCTAGGCCTGACTAAACTCGCGCACCCCCTAATTTAAATATGACACACCCCTTCCTGGCAAGGTCACGCCCCTTTCTGTTTAAGACCCGCCCTAAAAAAAATTGAGTGGGGACACTAGTTCTGAGGGCCGGTTGGGGGGGCAATGAATTCCCTTAATTTGCATAGATTTCCTCTCACTTCCTGTTTGGCTAAGGGGTAGGAAGTGAAGGGAAATCTCTGCAATGGGACGGGGATGGTAAAAAATAAACTGACAGGGGCTCTACCCCCCCCCCCCCCCTTTAATCTATCCACAATTAAAAACAAAGTGTAGCCTATAGTTCTACTTTAAGCACAAATTTCTGATAATTTTATGGAGAGGACTAAGAAAATATAACCATGGAAATGGTTCAGCAGAACCCCCCCCCCCCCACAGTTGCAGAGTGCCGGCCGCCTGCATACCAGAAGCAGTGCGGCCGCTTTATGGGGGCGCTAGACTAATTTGCCTCTCAGCCCAGTCCGCCCCATAAGACTGCCGATACACTAACAGTGTAGCGCAAGCCGGCGGGGACTCTTTCCATGCTGCCCCCCTGCAAAGTGCTGCCCTAGGCCTGGGCCTTGTTGGCCTAGGCCAGGATACAGCTCTGCTCGTACACACGGACAGTTTTCCCGTCTGGAAAACTGCAATGACAGCCTTTGGCCGGGAAAACTGGCCGTGTGTATGCTCCATTGCAGTTTTCCCGACAGGAAAACTGCTGTAAATCCTGGTGGGAAAAATGAGAACATGTTCTCTTTTTTCCTGCTGCGATTCCTGGCGTTTTTTTCCCCAGCAGTTTTCCTATAGAAAACATTGCGCTGGAGCATACACACGGCTGGGTTTCCCAGCCAAAGCTCTCATAGCAGTTTTCCTGCCAGGAAATCCGGCCGTGTGTAGGGGGAAAAAGCTGCCGATCAGGTTCTCGGCTTTCCCTTCGGTTTTCCGGGCGGACTTTTTACCGCTGGGAAAACCCATCGTGTGTGTACGGGGCAAAAGACTTTGCTACATCAAACTTCTGATTTTCAACCTATTGTACTATGCCAAAAAAGAAAAACTCAGTTAGTGGAACGTGCCTCCCCCATATGGTTTTGTCAATTAATGTTGTATTGCATATGTATAAATTGACTTCCTAAATCCTGAATTGTCAGTAGAAGTACAGTACGATTTGGTAGCAGTGGATGGCCCAGTAATGGTTATTTTTCTCACTCTTATGATGCATTGCCATGGTTGCTGACTACTAGTGCTTAATTTGGGCTTTGCCTGATTATTGTCCTTTTATTTAATTTTTTTGGGCCTACTTTTTCATTTTGTTTGACAGTTTACAGCTTTATCATGCACTGCCCTGACTATGTACTGCTGTGTTTGTAATTGTATATACCACCTTGTAATTTTCTGTTATTGTACAATGCTGATGTTTTCAAAAAAGTAACATTCTGATTGTTAAAAAACAAAACAAAGAATGACTTCTCCTCTGCTGCTGAATATAAAAAGAGTTGGTTTTAGCGCAACCCCACCTTTGAGGAGAAGCCTTTGTATTTTTATCAATGAATATAAGGCTTCCTCTGATTGGCTGAGGTGGAGATCATGACTTCATCCTCCCGCCTTTGCACCTCGTTCAGTCATTGATAAAATGACAAGGTTATTACATAGAGGTGCACTAACATATTACATATGGAAAATGGATCTCTTTTACATGGACATCTAAAAACATTAAAAAGGAACTGAATTACCAGATATATATTTTTTTCTCTTTAACCACTTCAGACCCGGACCTTTAGGCAGCTAAACGACCTGGCCAGTTTTTGCGATTCGGCAACAAAATTGGCGTCCTTTTTTTCCCACGAATAGAGCTTTCTTTTGGTGGTATTTGATCACCTCTGCGGTTTTTAGTTTTTGTGCTATAAACAAAAATAAAGCGACAATTTTGAAAAAAATGCAATTATTTTTATTTTTTGGTATAATAAATATCCCCCAAATATATATATAAAAAAAAAATTACCTCAGTTTAGGCCGATACGTATTCTTCTACCTATTTTTGTTAAAAAAAATCGCAATAAGTGATTATCGATTGGGGATAGGGGATAGTTTTATTGCATTTTTATAAAAAAAATGTTTTACTACTAATGCCGGCGATCAGCGATTTTTTTTCGTGACTGCGACATTATGGCGGACACTTTGGACAATTTTGACACATTTTTGGGACTATTGTCATTTTCACAGCAAAAAATGCATTAAAAATGCATTGTTTACTGTGAAAATGACAATTGCAGTTTGGGAGTTAACCACAAGGGGGCGCTGAATGGGTTAAGTGTGACCTCATTTGTGTTTCTAACTGTAGGGGGGGTGTGGCTGTAGGTGTGACGTCATTCATTGTGTTTCCCTATAAAAGGGAACACACGATCAATGACGGCGCCACAGCTCCGGGGACCGATCGTGAGACTGCAGCGGCGATCGGGTCCACGGGTCCCGCGGTCACGGTCACGGAGCTTCGGAGAAAAAGCGATTTTTAAGTACCGACGTTTGGCACCATTCCACAAGTGTGCGCAATTTTAAAGCATGACATGTTAGGCATCTATTTACTCAGCATGTCATCATCTTTCACATTATACCAAAAATCCAGCTAACTTTACTGTTTTTTTTTTTCATGAAACAGT
Organism: Rana temporaria; assembly: GCF_905171775.1. Taxonomy (NCBI): domain Eukaryota; kingdom Metazoa; phylum Chordata; class Amphibia; order Anura; family Ranidae; genus Rana; species Rana temporaria. Next base: position 117,351,447 of record NC_053493.1, on the reverse strand, counting down.
TTCTTTCCGAAAAAAAAAACGCGTTTGAAAAATTTCTGCACAAATACCGTGTGACATAAAAAAGACCACCATTTTATTCTCTAGGGTGTCTGCTAAAATACAAAAAAACAAGAGGAGAGAAGTGTCAGAATTGGCATGGGTGGCAAGGGGTTAATTACCGTAAGTAATATACAAATAATTATTAGATATTAAAGATATTGTTTTAAGGTAATTTACTATATTTTAAAAAACTGTACTCAAGCGGGTGGCCTAACGGACAAATTAAGTTTGAAGTTATAACTTCCAACCAGTAATTTCACAGTAAATAGATAAATAATAACTGATTATGTTATAACATATAGCATATTAATATATTATTTAGCTTGATTAAAGCAATACATTTTCAGCAGTAGCAGATTCTCACTTTTAACTGTGTGAGAAAAACATGGGATTGTGGGTAAATCTTATACCCATAAACCCATGTTTTTTCCTTGTAGTTAAGAGGGCTGGGCTGGAAGAGAGTATTTGTCGTTTAAACACATGCCCCTTCCAAGACACTGCAGTGAGACGCGTACCTCTACTGCAGCATTTTTATGACAGCTTGGGCCAATGGTACTTTACCTTTGTTCCAAGACTCCAAGCTGTCCATTAAGCTCAGTGCCTCTGACAAGAAGTGAGAGGCACTGTGAGCTCATCCTCTCAGTCTGCTAAAAACAGAGTGCCAGGTTGTATTTAAACTGGCCGCTCTGTATGTAGCTTTTGACAGGCTGGGCAATGAGCTGTGTATCTCCAGAACCATAGGCTGTAGGAGCCACAAATTTTGACCACTGGTGGGATAAGACTTCAGCTACCTGCCCCCACCCCCTTACCAATTTGTGACCCCAGCTCTCCGAGCTACGACCCTCAAAGGTCGATAGTGTTTTTTTTTTTTATCTTCATGCCTGCCTCACCTGCCCCCCCTGACAACATGTCACTGCAATAATCATAGTGCTCCCTTCGACATTGCTTTCATCTGCTTTTCTAGCCAGAAGAATGGTGCCAACATCACGTGCTCCCTTGACAGGTAAGTGTCCATATATTAAAAGTCAGCAGCTGCAGTATTTGTTACTGCTGACTTTTAATTTTTCATGGGGGGGCTGGACCTCCTCTTTAAGCTGACTGTACACTGAATGAATAATGCTACTATCCATCCCTCCCCTCATGCCAGGGTACTAGGTGTAATCCTAGGCTCTGACCTGTCTTTTCCTCCCAAAATCCAATCGCTGTCAAAAGCTTGTAGACTTCACCTCTGTAACATCTCAAAAATGTGCCCTTTTTAACTAATGAAACCACCAAGCTACTCATTTACTCCCTTGTTATTTCTTGCCTTGACTAGTGCAACTCCTTTCTCATATGCCTACATCTTCATAGGCTAGCTCCTCTTCAGCCTATCATGAATGCTACTGCCAGATTCATCTACGTTATCCACTGCTAATTGTCTGCCGCACCTCTCCAATTGCCTAGCGAATTAAATTAAAAACTACTTACAACAACATACAAAGCCTATCACAACTTTGCCCCGAGCTACATCACCAATTTTGTCTCCAAAGATCACCCAAACTGTCACGTACCTGGTAGGAGTCTGATATGATGAGGTCCGCCTCTCTTGTATCTCCAGCCCAAGCCCCACTGAGAGTGGGACAGATGGCAGATAGGGTCAGGAGGAACACGAGTGCCTTTAAGTGTTGCTTGCAGAACTTGCAGGTGAAGATGTAGGCTTGGAGACAGGTCAACAGGCACAGAGCACGGGTAGTGTTTGAGGGGCCAGCCGAAGTTAAGGGGAACTCCAACCAACTTGCAGGTTCTGGGTTAACAGCTTGCTGGAACTTCTGGAAGGCAGAGGTCAGAGGAATAGCCGGGTCGGTAAACAGGCGGGCAGCAGGGTACAAAGTAATCAGCAGGAGCAGGGTCAAGTGGGTAGCCGGGTTTGGTAATGGGCAGGCAGCAAGGTACAAGGGAATCAGCAGGAGCAGAGTCAATGGATAGCCGGGATCAGGAACCTAGTAATCAGAGAGGTATCAGAGTCCAGAGGCGGTGTCAGGGAAAGCCAAAGTCAGCAACGGGAACCAAGCAGAACACAACGGGAGTAAGAAAATCAGGGCACAGCTGAAGACCAGTCAGCACTGTTTGGAAGTCAGAGCCCCCCTTTATATAGGCAGACTGGTGCCAAGAGAGATTAGGGACGCCCTCCTGCGCATGCACGCCGTCCGTTGCACATGCGCAATAGCGCTCTGGAAAGACTGCTGTGTCCCGTGCGCATGCGTGTGCGCCAGGGGTGTTCTAGTATTTCTCTTACACAAACCGTCCTCTCAAGACCTGCTTTCAAGCTCCCTTGTCTTCTCCTCCCATGCTCCTCTCCAGGACTTCTACAGAGCCTCTCCCATTCTCTGTAACTCTATACCTCAATCTCTCCGGTATCTTCTACTCTGGCTGCCTTTAGGCGATTCCTTAAAACTCATCTCTTCAGGGAAGCCTATCATGCTTCCAACTAACTGAACTTTTATCCATTCCATTAGCTCATCCCCCATGTTATAACCTTTTGTACCACTTGCTCCACCTTAAAAGATTGTAAGCTCTTATGAGCAGGGCCCTCTTAACCCTCTTGTATTTTATTGTATTGTAACTGCACTCTCTCCCTTTATATTGTAAAGCACTGAGTATAAATCATGTATAATAATAATAATAACCTTGGGCTGGGGGAGAGCTCTTAGGGAGCCCATGCATTGCACCCCCTATGCACTCATTTGGTTGCACTATTCTAAAGTTTCCAAGCAAATGCAAGCATTAATAAATCTACATTGTTTTTATTATTGTGGGTGCATTTAACCACTTCAGCCCCGGAAGATTTTCCCTCTTAATGACCAGGCCCTTTTTTGCGATACGGCACTGCACCTATTTAACTGACAATTGCGTGGTCATGCAATGCTGTACCCAAACAAAATTGACATTATTTTTTTCACACAAATAGTGCTTTCTTTTGGTGGTATTTGATCACCCCTGCGGTTTAATTTTTTTTGCGTTATGAACAAAAAAAGAGCAACATTTTTGAAAAAAAAAAACAACAACAATGGCCCAGATCCACGTACCTTGGCGCATCTTTAAGTCCGGCGTAGCGTAGCTCAGATACACTACGCCTCCGTAACTTACAGCGTATTTTCCGTATTTACAAAGATTTTGCACCCGGCGTAATGTAACTGTGTCGGCGTAAGGGCGCGCAATTCAAATGGATAAGATGTGGGCATGTTGTATGGTAATTCCTATTGACCCCACGTAAATTACGTTTTTTTTTAACGTCGCACATAGTCAATGCTTTCGGCGTGAACGTAATTTACGCAAAGCTCTATTCGCGAACGTTTTATGCACGTACACGACGGAAAATTCTACGCTGGCCCGACGTCTATACTTAACATTGCGTACGCCTCATAGAGCAGGGGTAACGTTACGCCGAAAAAAGCCTTACGTAAACGACTTAAAAAAATGCGCCGGGCTGACGTACGTTTGTGGATTGGCGTATCTAGCTAATTTGCATACTCGATGCGGAAATCGATGGAAGCGCCACCTAGCGGCCAGCGTAAATATGCACCTTAGATCCGACGGCGTACTAAGACGTACGTCAGTCGGATCTAGCCCAGCTTCAGGCGTATCTTGTTTTGTGGATGCAAAACAAAGATACGCCGGAGCAACCTAGAAGTTACGTGGCGTATCAATAGATACGCCAGCGTAACTGCTTCCTGGATCTGGGCCAATATTTTTTACTATAACAAGTATCCCCCTCCAATAAACAAACAAACTATTTCTTCATCAGTTTAGGCCAATATGTATTCTTCTACATATTTTTGGTAAAACTAAATTGCAATAAGCGTATATTGATTGGTTTACGCAAAGTTATAGCGGCTACAAAAAAGGGGATAGATTTATGGCATTTGAATTTATTTTTTACTAGTAATGGCGGCGGGCAGTGATTTATAGCAGGACTGCGACATTGCGGGGGACAGTTCGGACGCCTGACATTTTTGACACTTTTTTGGGGAACCAGTGACATTATTACAGTAATCAGTGCTAAAAATATGCACTGTTATTTTACCAATGACACTGACAGAAAAGGGGTTAACATCCTGGGGGATCAAGGGGTTAATGTGTTTCCTCACTGTGTGTTTTAACTGTATGGGGGACTGGGTCACTGGGGAAACACAAAGACTCCTCTTCCTGCATAGCAGAAAGACCGTATCTGTGTGATCTTGTTTACACAGGCAGATCCCCGTTTTGTCACTGCAGGAAATGATCGCGGGTCGCCGGCGGTCATCGAGTCCGCTGCACCCGCTGAATGGCTGCCCTGCTGGGCGATGAGAGCACACACGCGTGCCCACAGATCGCTGTGTACGAGCCTACCGGGTACACCTACGCCGATTGCCGGGATCAAGCCACATTGCCGCAGTATAACTACGACTGCTGTTCCTTAACCACTTCCCGCCCGGCCTATAGCCGATTTACGTCCGGGAAGTGGTTTTGAAATCCTGACTGGACATCCATGGACGTCCTGCGGGACGATCGGTGATGCGGGGTGTCAGTCTGACACCCTGCATCTCCGATCTCAGTAAAGAGCCTCCGGCAGCCCCCCCTCGGATCGCCACACTGGACCACCAGGGAAGCCCACCCTGGACCACAAGGAAGGGCAAACAACAAAAAAAGGGGGCAAAAAAAAAAAGTCTGAAAAAAAAAGATGCAAATCAGTGCCCACAAATGGGCACTGACTGGCAAAATGGGTAAATCAGTGCTGCCCCACAGTTTCCATCAGTGCCACCCCACAGTGTCCATCAGTGCCACCCCACAGTGTTCATCAGTGCCACCCCACAGTGCCCATCCATGCCCAGTGCCCACCTATCAGTGCCCATTTGTGCCACCCATAAGTATCCATCAGTGCCACCCATAGGTGCCGCCCATGAGTGCCCAGTGCCGCCCATGAGTGCCGCCCATCAGTGCCACCTATGTGTGCCCATCAGTGCCGCCTATGTGTGCCCATCAGTGCCGCCTATGTGTGCCCATCAGTGCCGCCTATGAGTGCCCATCAATGCCGCATACCAGCGCCGCCAATCAGTGCCACCTCATCTGTGCTTGTCAGTACTACCTCATCGATGTCCATCAGTGCCATCTCATCGGTGCCCATCAGTGCCGCCATATCAGTGCCCGTATTTGAAAGAGAAAACTTACTTATTTACAAAAAAATTTACAGAAAAAAATAAAAACATAATTTTTTTTCAAAATTTTCAGTCTTTTTTTAGTTGTTGCGCAAAAAAAAAAAATCGCAGAGGTGATCAAATACCACCAAAAGAAAGCTCTATTTGTGGGGAAAAAAGGACGCCAATTTTGTTTGGGTACAGTGTAGCATGACCGCGCAATTGCCATTCAAAGTGCGACAGTGCTGAAAGCTGAAAATTGGCTTGGGCGGGAAGGTGTGGTATGGAAGTGGTTAAGCGGTTAATAAATTAATTCAAATTGTGGGCATATTTTTTTTTTATGATAAAAGGTACATGTTTTTATAAATTTATGCAGTTAATGTATTTTGTGATATTTTAGGAATTTATTCATGCAGACTTGTAAAGTTGCTAAAAGGTCCGCTTTATTGTACTAACTACGGTAACATTAGTCCTTGACAACACATTTGTTCTGATGTTCAAGAAAAAGCTGTACACTGCACAGATAGGTGGGTGACAAATGTCAAGAAAAATTGTATTGTGTTTGCTGGGCATGCTCTGTTTGGCTGTAAATGTAGTTTTCAATTTTTTTAAATTAATCATTATGTGAAATTTCAAGTATGGCTTCTGTGTGCAGGACATACAATATTAATAAAGAAAGCTGTCAAAAACTGCTTTTGGATTTCATAGGGCTTTGTTCGGATTTCTATTTCATCGCTCCCAGCATTGCTTACCCTTGTGTCCCCTTACACTGAGGCAATTAGTGACAGTTCTGAGAAATTCATATGCGATTCAGGATTCAAGCTCTGCTGGAGGAAATCATTCCACTCACCAATTGGGATTTGGTCCTCATTAGAGCTTCTCTTGATCTCTTATGATTGGTTGTGAGGCTAGAGCTAATGAATGGGAAATAAAAATGTAATTTTCACACCTGTCCTGTTTTGTGCTACTGAAACTTAACGCAAGCTGAAAGGGTCGGTTAGCCGACGTTCAAGGGAGGTATGCAACAAAACGAAGTTTGGGGAATTAAATGACAGGTAAAAAGGAAAGAGAGATTAAACCTTTGATAACGATTTATTAGCCTGAATAAAATAAAAAGTAAAAGAAATAAAAAACACTAAAGAGGTAAAAAAAAAGTCTTTATAACTAGAGTTGAGCGAACCCGAACTGTAAAGTTCGGGTTCGGTACGGACTTTGGATTTTTCCCGAACTCGGACCCGAATAATTGGAAAAAGTTTGGGTCCGGGTTCGGAGTTCGGGAAAAAAAAATGCACGGAGGTCCCCGCAAATTCAATAACCAGACCCTTTAGGTCTGGTATGGATATTAAGGGGAACCCCGCCGTCAATTTAAAAAAATGACGTGCGTTTCCCTCTAAATATCCATAACCAGACCCTTCAGGTCTGGTGTGGATTTTAAGGGGAACTCCACCCCAAATTTTTAAAAAAATGGCGTGGAGTTCCCCGTAAAATCCACACCAGACCCGTTATCCGAGCACGTTGATCTGGACGGCCGCAGAAAAGAGGGGGGGGGGACAGAGTGCGGGCCCCCCCCTCTCCTGAACCGCACCAGGCCACATGCCATCAACATGGGGAGCATGTCCCCATGTTGATGGGGACAAGGGTCTCATCCCCACAACCCTTGCCCGGTGGTTGTGGGGGTATGCGGGCGGGAGGCTTATCAGAATCTGGAAGACCCCTTTAACAAAGGGGACCCCCCAGATCCTGACCCCCCCTGTGTGAAATGGTAATGGGGTACACTGTACCCCTACCATTTCACGAAGGAAGTGAAAATAGTAGTTGTCTGAAAAAAAAACACACACACCGTTGAACAAAATACTTTATTAATTAAACCAAATAAAAATCCAGCGGTGAAAATAGACGATCCATGCTGCTCCCTGATCCATCGTTGTCTTGTATCCAGCGGCGAGTTAGTTCTCCATCGACGGGTGTACGGGGGTTATTGCCCACAATTGGTCCAGCGATGAGCAGATCCGTCCATTCAGAGCACAGCTCCGCGAATGACGCTCCGGAGCTTGACGTTTCTTTTATAGGGGAGGCGGGCCACGCGTCACGTGACCCCGTCCCCCTCTGACGCACACTGTGCTACGTCACTGGGAAAGCCCTATTTCCTACTAAGGAATAGGGCTTTGCCAGTGACGTAGCACAGTGTGCGTCAGAGGGGGACGGGGTCACGTGACGCGTGGCCCGCCTCCCCTATAAAAGAAACGTCAAGCTCCGGAGCGTCATTCGCGGAGCTGTGCTCTGAATGGACTGATCTGCTCATCGCTGGACCAATCGTGGGCGAGAACACCCGTCGATGGAGAACTAACTGGCTGCTGGATACAAGACAACGATGGATCAGGGAGCAGCATGGATCGTCTATTTTCACCGCTGGATTTTTATTTGGTTTAATTAATAAAGTATTTTGTTCAACGGTGTGTGTGTTTTTTTTTCAGACAACTACTATTTTCACTTCCTTTGTGAAATGGTAAGGGTACAGTGTACCCCATTACCATTTCACACAGGGGGGGGGTTAGGATCTGGGGGTCCTCTTTGTTAAAGGGGTCTTCCAGATTCTGATAAGCCTCCCGCCCGCATACCCCCACAACCACCGGGCAAGGGTTGTGGGGATGAGACCCTTGTCCCCATCAACATGGGGACATGCTCCCCATGTTGATGGCATGTGGCCTGGTGCGGTTCAGGAGAGGGGGGGGCCGCACTCTGTCCCCCCCTCTTTTCTGCGGCCGGCCAGGTGAACGTGCTCGGATAACGGGTCTGGTGTGGATTTTACGGGGAACTCCACGCCATTTTTTTTTTAAATTTGGGGTGGAGTTCCCCTTAAAATCCACACCAGACCTGAAGGGTCTGGTTATGGATATTTAGTGGGAACCGCCATTTTTTCGGCGGGGTTCCCCTTAATATCTATACCAGACCTAAAGGGTCTGGTAATTGAATTTGCGGGGACCTCCGTGCATTTTTTTTTTCTAAAAGTCCGTGTCCTATTGACTACAATGGGGTTCGGAGTTCGGGTTCGAACTTTTTTTTTAAAGTTCGGGTTCGGACCCGAACCCGAACATCCAGGTGTCCGCTCAACTCTATTTATAACAAAACAGGAAATAAAACTAATTTCATTAGGGCATTTTGCCGCTGACCGTCTTTTTCATTAAAGAGGTCAACCAGGTCTGGTAAGCACAATTTACTACTTGTGCACATTGGTTGTCGTACTAATTATCCAGGTGGTGGAAGATCAATTAAGTTTGCACGACCGGAGACGGTTTTTGTATCACAGCAAGAAATATACCTAGGAGGATACAACAGGACACATTTTTATTAATTTACTTGTTGTTGCATATTATAGGATAGGTTTTGTAATTACATATTAATCTAAAGAGCCCCCAGTACACTTTTTAGCATGCATCAGATAGAAGTCACATACGCTTCATCACTTTCTAGGGGAGCAGCTTAGCACACATCGTGTGTTTGGGAACCTTACATGGGCACCCAAATTATTGTTTAATAATATATATATAAATATTTTTTTAGGCGCGGAATTGTTTTTTATTATTATGGCAATTATTGTAAAGTTCTTTTAAGATACAGTACAGTGCAAAAGTTTTAGGCAGGTGTGAAAAAAAGCAGATCTCATTCTGCTTTAAGCAGAACTGTTTTGGCCCTTTTCCCCATGCATATTCAAGGTGTGAACAACCTACATGTAGACCTTCTTAGCTGTCAACATCTGGCTGCAGGAGAATGATCTCTCCATCTGGAGTAGGGATGAATGAGTAAGTTCAACTCGAACATCGGGTGTTCACCTGTATGCCGAAAAGCGAACATTATGCAGTGTTTCACACCTTGTCAACATGGGGACAAGGTGTTATGGGGGGCAACGCCAAAGCACCCTCCTCATGTTAAAGGCATGTGACCTGGTACTGTTCACGGCAGGGACACTCTCTAATCCCCCCTTTTTCTTGTGGCCTGTCAGGTTGCATGCTCGGGTAAGGGTCTAGTATGGAATTGCGGGGGGGGGGGGGGGGGGCTCCTACGCAATTTTTTTTAAAATTGGTGCAGGGTTCCCCTTAATATCCATATCAGATTTGAAGGGCCTGGTATGTATTTTGGGGTGACCCCCACGCAATTGTTTATAAAATTTGGGTTCGGGTTTCTCCTTTATATTCATACCAGACCCAAAGGGCCTGGTAATGGACTGGGGGGGACCCATACCATTTTTTTCACTGAGTTTTATCTATATTGCCGAGACCCGACAATTCATTACAGCCGCGATCATGTTTAAATTACTTTTGTTACTTTTGCTGCGGGACTGTTCTAAACACAGGAAAAAAGCGCCACTTTACAGGCATACTATAGACACCGCCCAGGTACGAAATTTAAAGGAATATTACATTTTTATTGTTTCACTTTAAGCATTATTATTAAAATCACTGCTCCCGAAAAAACGGGCGTTTTTAAAACTTTTTTTTGCATCGACAGATGTCCCCTGGTGCTGGACCCGGGTCCCCAAACACTTTTTATGACAATAACTTGAATATAAGCCTTTAAAATTAACACTTTTGGTTTTTCATGTTCGTGTCCCGTAGACTTTAACTTTGTTTGCGTGTTTAAACTAATTTGTTGCCTGTTCGCAAGCCTTGGTACGAACCGGGGGCGGGGGGGGGGGGTGTTCGACTCATCTTTAATCTGGAGGTGTTTTAAGCTACATGTCACAGGTGGGGGACCACTGGATTCAGACCTTCTGAAATCCAGATTTCACAACAAACTAGACACCAGGTCCAGGGATCCTCACATTTGTGTAGTGGATGCTCTGGTGACTCTCTGGCTGGGTTCACACTTGTGCGATTCCCATTTTATTGTTCAAGAGGGGGGGGGGGGTTGTCAGCACCTTTATTTTACATGCTTCCACTATGTCATTACTTACCACCCCAATCCACCCGCAGCCTCCTGGGACATGTCACAGATCCCAGGAGGCTACAGGACCAAAAGTAGTCTCAAAGCAGTTCACCACCATGTGCATGCACAGAAGGGGGGCTGGCTGTGAGTCATCAGGAAACAACAACCAGCTCTGGAAGCCAAGATGGTCCCACAGAAGACTTGAAGCCCCGAAAAGAATCTGACACAAAAAAATCATTGGTGTTTAACTGAGTACAATTATGTAAAGCTATTTATGTCTACGGCCGGCTGTACACACCCATCTGTAGCTCCCTGGGCAAGGGAAACAGCCATGAACGTTACGTTTGAGTTCATTTTTGCCTCTCTATTTATGTGCATGAGCCTTTACGTGGGGTTTGTATAGGTTTGCAAAACACTCTTGAAATGAGCATAAGCCCATAGGCCCTATTGTTGAGGACACTGGCACAAGCAAGTGCCATTATAATAAACACAACCCTGGATGTGTACTCATCTGAGGACAATCGGAAAAATAAAATAATAAAATACACAGTTTTTAAAGAAATACAAATGCCAACAACAGATCAATCTTCTGTGTATAAATAGCCTGTACCATCCATAAGAACATAGAAGAGGCATGTAGGAGGAGCTATAAGGAGGGATAGCGTAAGAAAATGGCAAACTATGGAGAGTGAGAGTGAAGGAGACACAGAGGTGAGAGAGGACAACAAACACACGAGGAAGAAGAGAAGACCGGCAGGGAAGGGAGGAGAGGAGAGAAGAACGGCAGGGAAGGGAGGAGAGAAGAACGACAGGGAAGGGAGGAGAGAAGACCGGCAGGGAAGGGAGGAGAGAAGACCGGCAGGGAAGGGAGGAGAGAAGACCGGCAGGGAAGGGAGGAGAGAAGACCGGCAGGGAAGGGAGGAGAGAAGACCGGCAGGGAAGGGAGGAGAGAAGACCGGCAGGGAAGGGAGGAGAGAAGACCGGCAGGGAAGGGAGGAGAGAAGACCGGCAGGGAAGGGAGGAGAGAAGACCGGCAGGGAAGGGAGGAGAGAAGACCGGCAGGGAAGGGAGGAGAGAAGACCGGCAGGGAAGGGAGGAGAGAAGACCGGCAGGGAAGGGAGGAGAGAAGACCGGCAGGGAAGGGAGGAGAGAAGACCGACAGGGAAGGGAGGAGAGAAGACCGACAGGGAAGGGAGGAGAGAAGACCGACAGGGAAGGGAGGAGAGAAGACCGACAGGGAAGGGAGGAGAGAAGACCGACAGGGAAGGGAGGAGAGAAGACCGGCAGGGAAGGGAGGAGAGAAGACCGACAGGGAAGGGAGGAGAGAAGACCGACAGGGAAGGGAGGAGAGAAGACCGACAGGGAAGGGAGGAGAGAAGACCGACAGGGAAGGGAGGAGAGAAGACCGACAGGGAAGGGAGGAGAGAAGACCGGCAGGGAAGGGAGGAGAGAAGACCGGCAGGGAAGGGAGGAGAGAAGACTGGCAGGGAAGGGAGGAGAGAAGTGATGAGACAGAGCAGAGAATATCAAGAAGAACCAAAGAAGAGGGAGATGAGGGGAGGGAGGGGAGGAGAGGAGGACGGACGACAGAGGGGAGGATGACAGAGGGGAGGAGATGAGGACGACAGAGGGGAGGAGAGGAGGACGACAGAGGGGAGGAGAGGAGGACGACAGAGGGGAAGAGATGAGGACGACAGAGGGGAGGAGATGAGGATGACAGAGGAGAGGAGGACGACAGAGGGGAGGAGAGGAGGACGACAGAGGGGAGGAGAAGAGGACGACAGAGGGGAGGAGATGAGGATGACAGAGGAGAGGAGGATGACAGAGGAGAGGAGGATGACAGAGGGGAGGAGGATGAGAGAGGGCGGGAGAGGAGGATGACAGAGGGGGGGGAGAGGAGGATGACAGAGGGGAGGAGGATGACAGAGGGGAGGAGGATGACAGAGGGGAGGAGGATGACAGAGGGCGGGAGAGGAGGATGACAGAGGGGGGGAGAGGAGGATGACAGAGGGGAGGATGACAGAGGGGAGGAGGATGACAGAGGGGAGGAGGATGACAGAGGGGAGGGGAGGAGGATGACAGAGGGGAGGAGGATGACAGAGGGGAGGGGAGGAAGATGACAGAGGGGAGGAGGATGACAGAGGGGAGGGGAGGAGGATGACAGAGGGGAGGGGAGGAAGATGACAGAGGGGAGGGAAGAAGGATGACAGAGGGGAGGGGAGGAAGATGACAGAGGGGAGGGGAGGAAGATGACAGAGGGGAGGAGAGGAAGATGACAGAGGGGAGGAGAGGAGGATGACAGAGGGGAGGAGATGAGGATGACAGAGGGGAGGAGATGAGGATGACAGAGGGAGATATGCTGGGCGCAGTGTAGGAGGGTGATTGTCTCTGTAGACGGTGACAGGGGGGAGGAGAGGAGGATGACAGAGGGGAGGGGAGGAAGATGACAGAGGGGAGGAGATGAGGACGACAGAGGGGAAGAGATGAGGACGACAGAGGAGAGGAGATGAGGATGACAGAGGAGAGGAGGACGACAGAGGGGAGGAGAGGAGGACGACAGAGGGGAGGAGAGGAGGACGACAGAGGGGAAGAGATGAGGACGACAGAGGGGAGGAGATGAGGATGATAGAGGAGAGGAGGATGACAGAGGAGAGGAGGATGACAGAGGAGAGGAGGATGACAGAGGGGAGGAGGATGACAGAGGGCGGGAGAGGAGGATGACAGAGGGGGGGAGAGGAGGATGACAGAGGGGAGGATGACAGAGGGGAGGAGGATGACAGAGGGGAGGAGGATGACAGAGGGGAGGAGGATGACAGAGGGCGGGAGAGGAGGATGACAGAGGGGGGGAGAGGAGGATGACAGAGGGGAGGAGGATGACAGAGGGGAGGAGGATGACAGAGGGGAGGAGGATGACAGAGGGGAGGAGGATGACAGAGGGGAAGGGAGGAGGATGACAGAGGGGAGGGGAGGAAGATGACAGAGGGGAGGAAGATGACAGAGGGGAGGGGAGGAGGATGACAGAGGGGAGGGGAGGAAGATGACAGAGGGGAAGGGAAGAAGGATGACAGAGGGGAGGGGAGGAAGATGACAGAGGGGAGGGGAGGAGGATGACAGAGGGGAGGAGGATGACAGAGGGGAGGGGAGGAAGATGACAGAGGGGAGGGGAGGAAGATGACAGAGGGGAGGGGAGGAGGATGACAGAGGGGAGGGGAGGAGGATGACAGAGGGGAGGGGAGGAAATGACAGAGGGGAGGGGAGGAAGATGACAGAGGGGAGGAGAGGAAGATGACAGAGGGGAGGAGAGGAAGATGACAGAGGGGAGGAGAGGAGGATGACAGAGGGGAGGAGAGGAGGATGACAGAGGGGAGGAGAGGAGGATGACAGAGGGGAGGAGAGGAGGATGACAGAGGGGAGGAGAGGAGGATGACAGAGGGAGATATGCTGGGCGCAGTGTAGGAGGGTGATTGTCTCTGTAGACGGTGACAGGGGGGAGGAGATGAGGATGACAGAGGGGAGGAGATGAGGATGACATGCTGGGCGCAGTGTAGGAGGGCGATTGTCTCTGTAGACGGTGACAGAGGGGAGGAGACTAGGGCAGGCTCGGTGTGTTGTGGGCGGGGCGGTAGGTGACAGCGGGGAGGAGACTAGGGCAGGCTCGGTGTGTTGTGGGCGGGGCGGTAGGTGACAGGGGGAGGAGACTAGGGCAGGCTCGGTGTGGTGTGGGCGGGGCGGTAGGTGACAGGCGGAGCGGAGAGCGGCACACATGTATGACAGGCTCCTCTCGGTAGCTCGCTGCCCTCACATGGGACGGACGATCAGGTTGGGATCACGTCAGTACACAAACATTGGACGGAGAAGGCGGTGGGAAAGTTTCGGAGTGTCCCGGTGTAGAGGATCGGGCTGCCCGGTGTACGATGCGGAGTAGTAGGTAGCCCCGGAGGTCAGTGGCGGATCCTGAGCTCGGTGTACAGCGGGGAGTAGAGTCGTGTTGGCGCACCATGTAGCGGAGTACCAGTGTCCGGATACACGGAGGAGAAGGAGGACTCGGATCTACGATCACACCCACCCCGGACACCCCTTATTGGATGTGACCCGGCCGGGGATGGGCGGACGGCAGAGCAGTAGCCCGGCCTCGGACGGTCGGACCCGGGCGTACTCCGGTTCGGATATCCCTTCCAGCACGGGCCGGGGACCGATCCGGGGCCCGGCGGGGGTTGCCGCCTCCACCTCGTCCCCCCTGAACAGGTACCCGTATATCTCTGCCGCTCACACGGCGGGGGCGGCTGGGGGATCGGAACACACGCCGCCGGCTTTGAATGCCCGGAGCCGGTCTGTTGGGGGGATCCGGGGCCAGGCCCCCCTCAGCCAAGCTGGACTGAACATTCCCGGAGCGGTCCGGGACTCTGGCAACAGCACACCCGAGGAAGGAGGCCGAGACCGGGCACCGGGGGGAGGCTCCAGGCTGCTGATTGGATCGCTGCCCTCTCACCTCTCCCCGCACCTCTTTGGAGGTGAGTAGTCACGTGGGCTGGCGAAGACACAACACAGCCAGGGGGTTCGGGGGAGGGGCTCACCAGGAAGTCACGTGTCTGCTCCTCATACACTCTCACTGTGGAGTCCCCATTATGTCAGTCCCCTCATTCATGTCTCTTATATGTTACCATTATTCTCATTACCTTACTATGTATTATATGTATATATGGAGTGACAGGCCAGCACTACCCTGCTGCTGAACACTCCTAGGCCCCATTCACACCTGTGCATTCACTTGAATGAGCTGCCATACGTGCCAAAGTAGTTCTTGCGCCTTCTTTGGGCGGTGAACTTTGAATGAATGTTAGTGCGTCTAACAACTTCTTCCTTTTTATTTTGGTCAGAAAATTAGGAAGATTATAACCCTCTGTCAGGTTTTGTATTGCTGTCTGAGGAGATTTCCCTTCACTTCCTGTCACATAACAAAAACAGGAAGTGAGAGACAACCCCTCAGAAGTGAGAGAGGTCACCAAAACTTGTGTCCCCCATTGGAAGATTTGACCACCAGTCTTCTTCTGCGGACAATTCAGTGTTTGGGATTCTCTTTCGCTTTCAATGATGGTAAACAGGACAAATAGAGGACGGGGAATCCCCTTAATGGAGTCACAGACGGCAACAAAACATGACTGGGATTCTAATCCATCTCCACTTTATCCAAACCTAAAAAAATGTTTTCCTTTTAGTTCTACATTAAGAATGAATGGCACAGATGTGTGTAGAGGACATGCACAGAGGCGCGGCGTGAATGGGGCCTTAGATTGTATGTACAGCCGGTTTGGGATACATTAGGAAAGGGTTAAACCCCTGTGGTCAGTGGATTTCTTGCTGTGTCCTGTTGGAGAATTGTGTGGGGTGCAACAGAAAGTAATGTCCCCTATATCTGAGGGCGTAGGGGTGATAAACATGGGTAGTTGAGCTGCAATTTTACCACCAACATCCCCAGCAACATGTTAGCATGGCCCATGTTATAACACCTTGCGTTACAAAAATGACACCGCAGGCCACGTTCAGAAGGTAGGGCCATTGCCAAACGCCACACATTTTGTGGGGGGAAAAAGGTTGTGCCGCAACTGTGTACTGCCTGTGATTGCAGTGGGATGCTGTGGCCTTTCAAGGGTTACAACATGCCGCGTCCACGAGGGATAACATCACCTCTTAGAAAAAAAATCCAAGGAAAACTCCAAGCTCACTTACCGATCAGCCCACAGAAAACCGAATTGACCTGTCTAATGGTATGTGTTAAAAACAAAAACAAACCTCTTAGCCTAGGTTCATACTGGCACGATGCGGCACATCGCATGTGATTCGCACAGGAATCAAACTGCTTTCCTGTTTAATTCACCTGCTATGTCTGTTGTGCGATTTGAGCCATTCATCTTGCATCGCAGCAAATTGTTGCCGGACCCTTTTTGTTTTGTCACAGCGGAATCGGATCACGTGGGTGTCCACACCCACGTGATTTGATTCAGGCAATCGCACCGCGTTTTTTGCAAACTGTATTGTGGTTTTGGACTCCCGCAGTAGGCCGCATGAGAGCCTTGGAGCCTTGCTATTATTATTATTATTATATTATATATATATATATATATATATATATATATATATATATATATATATATATATATATATATATATATATATATATATATATATATATATATTTTGCGGTAGTCGACCTAACTCAGAATCTACGCCGACTTATGTTTAGGCGTATGCTCAAACAGAGATACGCTTAAACATATCTAAGATACGACGGCTTGCGCCGTCCTATCGTAGATTGCAATATTTTGGATGGCCGCTAGGTGGCGCTTCCATTGTGGTCGGCGTAGAATATGTAAATGAGGGGATACGCCGATTCACGAACGTACGCCTGGCCGACGCAGTACTTTTACGCCGTTTGCGTAAGAGATAGGCCGCGTAAAGTTAGAGCTAGGCCCTAGTGCATGGGTCTTCAAACTACGGCCCTCCAGGTGTTCAGGAACTACAATTCCCATCATGCCTAGTCATGTCTGTGAATGTCAGAGCTTTACAATGCCTCATGGGAAGTGTAGTTCCGCAACAGCTGGAGGGCCGTAGTTTGAGGATCCCTGCCCTAGTGGAATAGTAATGTTAAGTATGGCCGACTTTCCCGCCGCGAAATTCGAAATTTTTACGTCGTCCGCGAATCGGGATTTACGTCCACGTCGAAATCAATAGGCCCGTGCAGCGTACTTAGCCGCAATGCACACTGCGAAATGTAGGTGCCCGGCGCATGCGCAGTAACAAAACGTCAAAAACGTAAGGTCAAGCCTTATTACCATTAAACACGCCCCCCCTAACACAGATTTGAATTTGGCGCCGCTACGCCGCCGTATATTAGCAGGCAAGTACATTGAGAATCATTACTTGCCTAGCTAACTTACGGCGGCGTAGCCTAAACACGCTACGCCGCCGTAACTTTATTCCATTGTACCTGAATCTACCTATTAATCTCCAGCTAGAGCTAGCTGGTGAGTGTGGTCGGCACTGCTGCTCCTCTAAAAAGTGATCCGCACTCGACATTTGACGGGCGCTGAGGAGGTGACCTGTCGCCTCCTCACTGCCTGACTTAACCCTATAACTGCCACACTAGTGAGCAGCAGTTACAGCCATTGCTCTGTAGAACAGCATTATTTGCGATTGGCTGCAGCACCGGTTTTGCAGCAGCTTTCGTGGCACGTCTGCAGCAGCGGACGGTTGTATCTGTAGTGTTTATGTGGGTGGTAAAACTGCTGCTCAACCTAGTTTTAACCCACTTATATTACCTGTGGAAATGAGCCCCAATGCCTCAGAAACGTCAGGCACCACAGTCCTGTTTTCAGTATGATGGCCACTTGTGTAATGGAATCCTATGGGGGAACCAATTCAGAGTGAAACTGTCAACACAACAGGTGTCCCCACTGAAAAATGTACTTCCTGCCCTTGTTATTTTCCATCAGTGGTCACCGGGGCAAATCCACACAAGAAACCTGACCGGGGTCCTAATCCTTCCTTTCTCTGCACAAAGCTGAAAATCCATGTTTTGTCTGGAGTAGAATGTAACGGCCCTTCTGTAATCATGGACACCTGGGGATCGGATGAGAAGCAATCCTTTGTACTGGAGATCTGCTCTCTCCCATTACTTTGTACAAATCTCATATAATAATCATAATAGCTAGAGAGTGATTGAGTGAATCTAACCTGTCTGATGACGTCCTCCACTGAGAATGCTGAGTCAGGGGGGTGTGTGCAGAGAGCCAATTACTATATGGTTGTTTTGTAATCTGACTGAAGCAACCATCGCTGGGCATAATCCTACCAGGTCTATGGCTGTAAGAGCCCATTCACACCTAGGCGTTTTGTCGCCTGTAGCGCGACACTCACAAACGCCAGAGGGACCAAAATACATTAAAGTCTATGGGGATGGTTCACATCTGAATGCTGATGCGCCTGACGCCCATCGCCTGTAGCCAAAAAAAGTTCCGGACCCTTTTTTGTTGCGCGTATCGGGCGGTTTGGGCGTATTTGAGCGTTTCCATTTCCCATAGAAAGTAATGGAAACGCTCGATTCAAGCGACTTGCGCGACAACGGGCGTTTGCTACAGGCGTTTCGTCGCTTTAATCAATAGAACTTGTCGCCCATGCAGAAGATTAAAAAAATCTACCAACATAGCAACAAGTGATGAAAAGATGATAGTTTTTCCTATTGGCTAAAATAAAAAACGTCAAAGTACAAAAACGTCGGACAACGCTGTATGCAAACGCGCAAACAAGCATGAATACGCGCGACAAAACGCCGGAAAAAAACGCCGAACGACCGACGCTCAGGTGTGAATGCAGCCTTAGGCTTCATTTCCACTGGCGTTTTTACAGCCACTTGTGTTAGCCTTTTTTACAGCTTAAAAACGCCTGTCCATGTTTTTTTTGTAAAAAAAAAATTTTTTTTGTGAGCTGGAGCTTTAAAAATGCCACGGTAACGTTTTTGAGCGTTTTCGCGCGTTTTTGAGCGTTTTTAATGTCTGGCGTTTTTACAGCTCTACTGTGGAGCTTCAGAACGCCCTGGTCCTGCGTTTTTTTTACAGCTCAAAAACGCCTATGCCATTTGCAGCTCAAAAACGCCTATGTGGGCATGATGCCATAGAATAACATGGACAGGCGTTTTTAAGCTGTAAAAAAATGCTCAGAAAAGTCGCTGTAAAAACGTCAGTGGAAATGAAGCCTTATAGGTAATTGAAGGTACACCGCTTTGTTGTATTCCCAGTTTAGCACTCTAGGGCCCCTTTGATGCACTAAATCCCAGTGGTAAAGCGCACCAAAAACACAACAAAAGGATTTCCCTTTAATATCCTATGGAACTCTTTTTTCATCAGTGCAGTGACTTCTGAAAAGTCCTGCAGCGGCATTTTTGGTGCCCTGTTTCAGAAACGCACGTCCCATTGATGTCTGTAGGAAACACACCTGCAGTGCGTTTTTAAAGACGCATGTCCAAGTTATAAAGGTGCATGCTGGGAGTCGGGAATCCTGAAAATGCACCAAAACGCACTGAAAATGCGAAGTGCGTTTTTTAACCACTTCAGCTTCTATCTTCAGCATGTCCTTTCACACAGGGCACACTCTGCCAGCAATCCGTTTGCTCAGCAGGGGATCTGTCCCCTGATCCCCCATTGAGCAGGCGGATGACAGGCCCGTGTCTGATCTGTGTAAGGATACATCTCTCTCCTCTATGGGAAGTTGGATGTAAAGAGTCCAGGTTACACCTGATTCACTCCGATCAGATTCACCTAGATGGAGGGGAACCCATCCCCTTTCTGTTTGTTTTTGGCGGATCTGATCAGATTGGCACCACGTGTAAAGTGAGCACACCATAATTAAAGCGTGATCCCTCCACCGATAAAGATGGGTACTCTCACCTCAGCAATAGACCACTGTGTTACCAGATGGTCAATAAAGCATATGGAATCCAGCAAAGGAAAAGCAGGGAGCACAATGATGATGATTCAATTCTTCAGATATGAAACCAAGAAGCACAGTGATATTTCAAATCCTCAGTATGACAACCACACACATGGACCGGAGCATGCAGAGAAAGAAACCGTATCTAAGAGCTACGGCTGGGTTCAAATAACTTTTAATTCAGTAAAAAAACATTCACAGGCTACTAACACTTGAGCCGGTTCAAAAAGACATGGGAGAGATATCGTACGCGTTGCGTTTGACAACTTCCTCAGCAGGTCCGCCCTGCTGAGGAAGTTGTCAAACGCAACGCGTCCGGGGGTCAGGAGCCTGCTCTACACGTCGCTCGTTTTTTGTCCCAAGCAACTCAAATGATGCTGTGATTTTATGATATCTCTCCCATGTCTTTTTGAACCGGCTAAAGTTTGAGTAGCCTGTGAATGTTTTTCTAACTTTTCTAACTAACTTTGTACCCTTGTTAAACTCGATCTCAGGAGACCTCAGGAGATGGAACTCCGGATTTTTCTCCTGGTTCGGTAGGGCCGCCATCTTAAAGATGGTAGTTCTCCCAAGACTATTATATCTCTTCAACGCTCTCCCAATCCACATACCAAATTCCTTCTTTTCCAAACTCCAATCAGTGCAAAGGGGATTCCTCTGGTCGCACAGGAAATCCAGAATCTCAATGAAAATTCTCAAACTCCCCAAAAATAGAGGCGGCCTGAGCTTACCAGATTACAAAAAATACCACTACGCCTCCCACATTACAAGGATAATAGATTGGCACTGTAATGGCCCTAATAAGGACTGGGTACAACTGGAATTATCATACTCCTCACGTTCCCTTCTGTACTACCCTTGGACCCTTCATTCCAAATCCTCTAAAAATTCCACCAATCCACTCATAGCCAACACGTTAAAAATATGGCACAAATTAGCTGGACCCTACAACCTAGCCACAATTCCAGGCCCTCTGACACCGATCACTGGAAACCCAGACTTCCCCCCAGGACAGAACCAAAAGTCCCTACCACTCCCTAAACCCACCAAAAAATTCCTAGTCACACATTGTATGTCTGGCAATGCGATCAAAACTCTGACATCTCTTAGGACCGAATTTGGCGACAAAAGCATAAACCCCTGGTTCTACCTACAACTTAAGGACTTACTAGTAAATAGCAAACATAAAACTTCCTTCTCTCAAAACCTGACACCCATGGAAGACATCTGCCGTAGGAGGTCGCCAGTACTCAAAACCACCTCCCTGGCATACAAATGGCTAGTCGCCCATGACTCCGCAGAAGCTGCCAAACACAAGGAGAGATGGGAAGGTGACTTAGGCCGGCAATTTAACGATCGCCAATGGGAAAGGGCCTGCATATTTGCACATAAATGTTCACTAAGTACCAAACATCAAGAAACCTCTTATAAAGTACTTACACAATGGTATATTACCCCTGTGAAAGCCCATAAATGGTCACCGACGATCTCTGACACCTGCTGGCGCTGTAAATCAGACTTGGGCACATTCCTGCATATTTGGTGGGAATGCCCCCAAATTCGCACTTTCTGGGAAGATGTTTCTACCTGGATCAAGCACATAACTGAAACTACGATCACTTTGGATGCTGCAGCCTGCCTACTTCATGTCAACTCCTTCTCCATACGGAGGTATAAAAAATCATTAACGAGGCACCTGCTTACAGCGGCAAAGTCATTGATCCCCCTGCTCTGGAAAACAGACAGATCCCCAGGAGTCAGAGATTGGTTAGACAAGGTGAGCTATATTCACAAAATGGAGGAACTAGTTGCAATGAAAAATGAACACAGCTCCACCTTCATTGAAAATTGGTCACCTTGGGTTACATTCACTCTCTCAAAAGAATATAAGTCCCTTTCCTCTCACTAGATTTACCATTCCATGGATCTAACACTCAATAACCTTATACTTTAACTTCTGTGACCTATACCCCTTATAGGGGAGACTACTTCCTCATGACATTGTCTAACGATACTCCTCTCAAGCCTTCAGCCCACACACTTCAGACAAAGTGCCGTGTCCTCATGCCTCTAGATCAAATCCCCACCACTCACCCCCCCCCTCCTCTCCCTCCCTTACCCCCCCTACTTTTTTCCCTCCCCACCCCTTCTCCCCCCACCTTCTCTTTCCTTCTTTCCTTATGCCATATCAAATAAGATTATCCAATCTTCCCATATTAGATATATGTTCATGTATATATCAAACCAATAGTATACAATTATTTATGCTATATAAGCATGTTATTATATCCTATTTTCTGTATAATCATACTTCTGCTTCAATAAACCTTGATTGTGAAAAAATAAATAAATAAAGTGGCCCTTTGTTTGAAAAGTTTGGAGACCCCTGCTCTAGGGTCTCTTTGGACAGCCCCCTTCCCCTGCACTACCTTCACTTCCTCACAGTGAACAGTTACCCTCTTCCTATTGGTATCTCACAATGCCGCACCTATCAGAAGCAGATGCAGTCGCTGTTGTAGGTTTTTAGGCAGCCACAGGTAGTGCAGCTGTCAGAATTCAATAGTCGGTAGGGGAGATACGGTACCTCCATCCATGCTGGGAGCCTGTGGGCTGAATGAAGGAAATCTAGCTGTGTATGGCTAGCATGAAATAGACTTTGCTCTACAGAAACAAGTTATTGCCCTACCTTTATTTTTCTATGGCAGATTAGAAATTTTAAGAGTATTTATTGAGAGGGTATTTTCAGTTATGGATAAAACACCACCAGTTTTTTGCAGGTACTGTACTGTCTCATGCCAAATGCTTTTAGCCACACAGGCGTTTTTTTTTCTTGTGTTTTTTTTTTTTTCCACTGATGTAATACCTTTTCAGTGTACGTAGATCAGTTAAAAAAAATGATAGCAATCTGTGTTGTCGGTTAGTATTTTCCACACACCAATATATGTGCAAATACATGCCTGCATGCATACAGATACAATGTTCATTTTATTTGCATTCTGGGAGCTGGAATTTGTTGCATGTGCAAAATAAATCCAAGAAATGTTCTGCCAGGATTATTAATGTTCAAACATCTGTACTATGTGCAATTACCCAAGTTTCAATAGTGCATTACAGTGTTAGTGGTGTCCTTTCACAAGCTCTTGTTTTGAACACGACTGAAAGTGCTCCAGTCAATCATTATTCACTGCCCTTTTCCATGTGCCTTTCCACAAGGACCCCAAACTTGCATTGCTCTATTGCCCCGATTCCCGGGTCTCTTCTCTCACCAGCAGAAACAGGCCTGGTGGTGGTCTTATGCATTCCCTACTTTGCACCTGACCTAGGCCTCTCAAACTATCTTGACCCAATCCCCAGCCTGAGGGACATTTCTTCTTCTTTTTCCACTTCTTCCTCTTACCCTTTCTACTTCTGGGCCTCTGGGAATTTCTTTGCTTTTGTTCTGCATGCTTTGCCATGGGACTGTATGCAGAATGTTTTACCTGAAATAACGACTTCAGAGGCAGGAGGTGGAGTAAACTTGGCCGCAGGCCTTTATTACTGGTATTATTTGTTTAAATTGACCATATTTATTGAGCAATTAACCAACTCAATATATACACCATATAACACATCACTTATTTACTTAACCACACCATTCATCAACCCAGTCACTACGACTCAGGTTGGATCCACTTTATTATTAACTAACCCCTCTTGTTCATTACAAACCAAGAGAGAAAACCAGTAATAATTAGGCCGCGACAAGGGAGGGGGGGAGGGAGTTCACAGGTAGGGATCACCTTGCTTTCTGGCTGCTGCAGCCTGTTGCCCTGGCTTAAATAACCTTTTCCCCTTCAGAAGGTTGCCCTGGGACATGTGACCCGCTCCTAACTATCCATTGGGCCCTGGCTAATCCACCTGGGATTTTACCTTTCAGGTGTGCAGGGGAGGGGCCACCCTCCCCGCCCACCAAGGCCAAATTACCTATTAACCCCAGGTGTGGGGGAGGGAGACATAATCTTTCCCTCTGCAACATCCCCATGTGCTCAGGGAGCTTAAACCAGCTCCCTTCACATTCATGGGACTGTATGCAGAATGTTTTACCTGAAATAACGACTTCAGAGGCAGGAGGTGGAGTAAACTTGGCCGCAGGCCTTTATTACTGGTATTATTTGTTTAAATTGACCATATTTATTGAGCAATTAACCAACTCAATATATACACCATATAACACATCACTTATTTACTTAACCACACCATTCATCAACCCAGTCACTACGACTCAGGTTGGATCCACTTTATTATTAACTAACCCCACTAGCCGGGATTGTTTTCAATCTGGCCTCCTAAACAAGACCGGCCCAACCACCCCGCCTCGCGGCCAACTCCACCATATTCTGAAGGTTATTGTTGAAAATGTCAAGCCCAATTTCAGAAAGATGAACCCCATCCGATCTAAAAAGTCCCGCAATTCCCCCTTCTAGATCTACGTGCCTAAAGGACAAACCCCCAATAGTGGGCATGAACTTTGCTATTGCCCTGTTCAACCTTTTCCTGACCCTCTCAAACGGAGTCCTCGACCATACCAGTCTCGGAAATATTTCAGAAAAAAAAAAAAAAAAAAAAAAAAACAAACAAACATAACTCAGGGAAGGACTGACATAACTGGCCCAGATCATCCTTAATCTGGAACAACAAATCCAGGGACTTACTACGCCCTATATCGTTCCCACCGAGGTGGATGATTAAAACATCTGGGATAGGCATGGACTGGAACAGTAAACCCAACTCTTCGAACAGGTTTGCCCATACCATACCCCTCCTACCATGCCAGATAATGTTCACCAACTTGGGGTCGAAATTCAAACTCTCGGAATACACTCTTCGCAGAGCTCTCCTTTCGGCCCAGAATACGAAGGAGTGCCCTACTATCCATACTGATAGGGCCTGACCTGAAAATTAAACACAACAATGAGGACGAATGTACAATTTATAAGCGTCAGATTGCCATCTACCTATCCGTTTGATGTTAACCACGTCAAGACCCAACCTAGCTGCCTCTGTCGACGCACCATTACGAAATGAGTGTGAGGAGAGGGGCAACCTCTCCATATCCAGTACAATTAAACACTTGTGAAAAACCGAATTGAATTGGTAACTGGTCAAAGGAAGGCCGTTGTTGTGTATAAAGAACGACCCCCCTTTTTGAACCCCTTACCTGCAGGAACTGACCTACTAACTTGACCGCAAATGGGGGAGCCCGGGAAAGCCTGTAGTTTCATCCACGCTCCCTTCCCGAACTGGTCTGTTTTTGATCTGGGGACAAAAATTGTAAGACGAGAACTTTCAAGAAAAACATGAGACATGTGCATATTGGACTCGGCCTTCTTATTGAGGAGACACGATCTCAGATAACCTAAACGCACCGAAAAACATTAACGAAAAAAAAAAAAAACGCCCGGAAAAGGATCGCCTCATAACGCGAAAAAACAAACTAATTCTGTTGCCGAGCACAATTTTGCGAGGATAGCTGGGGTTATCGCCATTCTGCTGTCCTTGCTGCCTGCGCCTTTTCTGTAGCCTTTCAGGGACTGCTTTACTGAAAAGAAAGAGGAGCATGGGGGGTGGTTGTTCAGTTTTCCGAAAAAAAGAAACTCCCGTTAAAGTTTATTCACCTGAGACCAGGATACAGAGCTGGCCAGTAATTTGTTTAAAAGAGACAAAACCAAAACTTCGGAAAATGCCATAGAAGATACGTGAGCCAGCCACATCCGCCAGGCCGATGAGTATGCTGCCAGGGTAGCGGGGGCGACAGACTTCATAATATTTGAATGAACCAGATCTAGATCAGTTCCCATAAATGGGCCGGGCACTGGAACCCCTCCTCGTCCGCGGCTGGGAAAAGCAACTTGAACCTCCTCATCTGTAAACGCGCGAGAGAGTCCGCAATGACATTCTGTTTCCCAGGCAAATAACGAGCCTTTACCCAAACATTTAGACTCAGACATTTGAAAACCAGGTACCTAATCAGCGAGATGACCGGAGGAGATTTGGGTGATAAACAATTTATAGCGAAAAAACACCCCTTTATTGTCGGTGCTGAAAAGTAATCTTTTATTTACAAAGTACTTACCCCAAATCTCTAATGCGACCAGAATGGGAGACAGTTCTAAGATTACTATGTTCTTGAGATAGCCTTTTCTCCTCCAGCAAGGATGCCATAGCGAAGCGCACCAGTGGGTTCCCCATATAGCTGACAAACCCACTGATCCCGCTGCGTCTGTGTATAAACAAAAATCTTCGTCTGTTACAAACTCTGACTGAAAAATTGCTCTGCCATTGAAATTAACCAAAAATTGTGACCAGACCAGCAGATCCTCCCAAATCTCAGCCGAGATTCTGATATGGGAGGAAACCCAAAATAGCCAGATAAAGGCGTCTAGAAAATATCCGCCCCACAGGCAGAAATCTGGCCGCAAAGGCCAAAAGACCGAGTAATTTTTGGATTTCTTTTAATATGACCTTCTTTTTCCTTATTATGATGCACAGATGTTCCCTCAATTGGGAGACCTTCTCGGCTGGAAGCTCAAACACCATTGCTACTGTGTCAATGGTAATGCCTAGAAAAACCAACCGTGTTGTCGGGTATATCGTTTTGTCATGAGCCAAAGGGATGTTAAACGACTCGCAAATTTGTAAAAAAGAAGACAACACGTTTGAGCAATCGGCCGACGAGAGCCCCAAGAAAGGGAAGTCATCCAGATAGTGTAACAAAAAGGATGAACCAGAGTGGCTCTGCACCACCCATTCCAGAAAGGTAGCGAATGATTCAAAATACCTGCAGGAGAGTGAGTAGCCCATTGGAAGGCACCGATCAAAGAAAAAACAGTCATCAAAAACAAAACCTAAGGAACTGAAAGACAAAGGGTTAATGGGTAACAAACGAAAGGCTGACTGAATGTCGGTCTTGGCAAGAAATGCTCCTTGACCTAGCAAACTAATTTTAACCAATGCATCATCAAAAGTTGAATACTTCACTGACGACATTTCCTCACTGATTTGATCATTCAGAGAATCCCCTTTTGGCGAAGACAAGTGATGCATCATCCGAAACGATCTTTGTTCTTTTTTAGGAACGATCCCCAAAGGGGATACTCTCAAAATTCTCAAAAGGAGGATAAGAAAAAAGGGGCAGCAATCCTACCTTCCTGCAGTTCCTTAATTTTTTTTTTTTTTTTTTTTTTCTCTAACCACCTCAGGTAAGTCTAAGGCTGACTTAAAATTTCTACCTATGTCACAACCTTGACCGTCATAGGGAGGAAGAACAAAACCGTCCCTGAACCCTTCAAATAGCAGCTGGGCCATCTGCCTGTCTGTGTAAATTTGCAGCCACGTCCGCATTCTTTCCAGGCTCACAGGAGATAGTGCTTTTTGGAAAGGATTAGAAAAAGATTGAGCCATAGCCCGATATCTTTTGATCCCCACTCCAAATTGGGGTGCACTGCTAACTTCTGACGAAACGATTCGTCGTATACAAACCATGCAACCATGTCCACATGCTGCAGGAGGCCCACACTTTTCTCAGGACATTTCTCACATATAATACTAGAGTATATCAAAAATGCCTGTAACCAATTACTGAAGCTTCTGGATAGCCTGCGCCTATCCTCATCACCTCTCTCATCCTTTTTATCTTTAAACAAAGACTCCTTCGCAGAAGGTAAGAGTGACAGTAAGTCCACAAACTCACCTCTGACAATTTTTTCTTTCATAGCTGCTGTCAAATGGTAGCCTAAAGGGGAGAGCGTGCATGGCAGCGCTTCCCTGGCGCAGGTTTCTGGCACATTATTAGGATTATGATTAAAAAGTGATCAGCGCTACAGTATATGTGGAAAAAAAAAAAAAAAAAAAAAACACAATAAAAAATTAGTGAATGGCTAAGGAGCCAACACTCAGTGAGCTGTGTAGTAATCAGATGGGCTACAGCAGCAAAAACACCCAAAAAGTGTACCTATCGGATGGGCTACAGCAGCCAAACCATAAGGGTGATTTCCTCAACCGAGAGAATATGAGGAACAGTGTATCAATAAACAATAAATTACTGAAATAATATTGAAATATTTGAATGATAAAAAATATTTTGCAATAAAAAATATTAGGAATTTCAACACTATTTACAGTCACCTTTGGTAAGACAGCCGAGGGGGCTACATTACCCCCCATTCCTTGTCCCCCCCCGTACCTCCTCGGGGCTAGCCCATACTGAAGCTACAGAGCAAGGTACATTCTGACTAGCTGTAGACAGATTAGGCGACATACCCGCAATCAGGGAGGACAAAGAAGCAGTTAATGAGGTTAATAAATGTAATTGAGTCAAATTCTCGTTACCTGGACCTGGTGAAGTCGTCTGGGAACACACCACAGGTATCTGCTGTGCCTGAAGGGATGACTGGGTGTAAGCACCCTGGCCGCCTCCCCTAGCTCCAGCTGTACTTTGCGGCCTGGTGGCGCTGCTGCCGGGACCGGCCGGCAGCCCGGGGTCCTCTGTGCTGCTACCTGCTGCTTGCGACACCTGCCCTGGAACCTGTGGGAGAAAAGAAAAAGATGGTGCAGGCTGTCCTCTAGGGGGAGCACCCGACCCCCTGCCGCATCCCGCGCGCTGTCCTCCGCTCCTCCCAGCCTTCTGTGCCCCCCTTCCCGACGGTGGCAGGCTGCCTGTGGGCGCAGGGGAGAGACGATTCAACCTCCTGCGTTTGGTCGGAAGAGGCTCCGGAACATCAAGCAGAGCTGGGATGGTAAAGTCCGCCTCCTTCTCCCTGCCGCCAATAGGAACGACCACAGCTGGAGTGGCAGCTCCCTGGTCCAACGACCATGCAGACGCCGACAAAGGCTCCAATAGGCAGGGAGAGATGAATGGGGAGGAGAGAGTGTTCTGAGGTGATGCCAGGGGGGACGCTGCGATGGTCTCAGGGGGAGAGGCAGCAGCAGCTGACCCGGACTGCTCCGCTGAGAAGGATCCCAGCAGGTAACGTCGCTCTGTACCTGGGGATAAAGAGAGGCACTGCTGCATCCACGCCTCACCATCCTCGGCCCCAGCTCTCTCCAGGATACGGCAGACCAGGCTCTTCATGGCAACAACACAGGAACAAGTTCACAGGTAGGGATCACCTTGCTTTCTGGCTGCTGCAGCCTGTTGCCCTGGCTTAAATAACCTTTTCCCCTTCAGAAGGTTGCCCTGGGACATGTGACCCGCTCCTAACTATCCATTGGGCCCTGGCTAATCCACCTGGGATTTTACCTTTCAGGTGTGCAGGGGAGGGGCCACCCTCCCCGCCCACCAAGGCCAAATTACCTATTAACCCCAGGTGTGGGGGAGGGAGACATAATCTTTCCCTCTGCAACATCCCCATGTGCTCAGG
The DNA here is from genome assembly GCF_905171775.1 of Rana temporaria. Lineage (NCBI taxonomy): Eukaryota > Metazoa > Chordata > Amphibia > Anura > Ranidae > Rana > Rana temporaria. The sequence goes on along the minus strand of NC_053493.1, from coordinate 117,322,451 downwards.
GAGCTTAAACCAGCTCCCTTCACATTCATTCCATGTGCTCTTTGCCTCAAAGGCCATTTTTTTAGGTGGGGGCAATGGCCACTTGCTTGTAATATTGATGCACAGGTCTTGATGAGTGAGCAGATGCAAAATGGGTATGCTTATTACTCTCCTGTAAAGGTTTGCAAGTGCACTGTTCATGAGTTTCGACTTTGAACCACTTGGTATACCAGTGGCCCTGGGCCTCACTTTGCCGCTAGGCAGATATAAATACATGCTGGTTGTGTGCAAAGAATTTAACCGCTTACAAACAATACACAATCTTTGCTTTTATTTGTGAAATTCTTAGAGTGTATATGGTATTGTATTGTAGGCAGAGTATAACTGAAATACCAGAAGGTTTTGCGCCTCATTTACACAGGTGATGCCCGCATTGAGTGAATGGCATAACGGCTTCCAGGTACTGCATGCAGACAGCTCATTGAAGTCTATTAGGATGCAGCATTTGCATGGACAGTCGCTGGTCCTAATGTGACAGCCGTGCAGGTGAGCTGCCCTGACCACTGACAGCAGTAGGAAGAATTTGCTTACAAATTAAAGACTAAGGCCCAGATTCTTAAAGGATTTACGACGGCGCAGCGTCATGTACGCCGTCGTAAGTCCTAATCCGACCCGTCGTATCTATGCGTCTAAATTCTTAGAATCAGTTACGCATAGATATCCATTAGATCCGACAGGCGTAGGTCTCTTACGCTGTCGGATCTTAACTGCATTTTTTTTTTGACCGCTAGGTGGCTCTTCGGTCGGATTCCCCGTTGAGTATGCAAATTGGCTAGATACGCAAATTCCCGAACGTACGCGTGGCCGACGCAGTAAAGTTACGACGTTTACGTTGGGCTTTTCCCGGCGTAAAGTTGCCCCTGCTATGAGGCGCAGCCAATGTTAAGTATGGCTGTCGTTCCCGAGTCGAGATTTTAAAAAGTTACGTCGTTTGCGTAAGTCGTCCGTGAATGGGGCTGGACGTCATTTACGTTCACGTCGAAACCAATGACGTCCTTGCGACGTCATTTGGAGCAATGCACACTGGGATATTTTACGGACGGCGCATGCGCAGTTCGTTCGGCGCGGGGACGCGCTTCATTTAAATGATACACGCCCCCTACCCGCGGAATTTGAATTCCGCCGGGTGATTTACGCCGCCGCAACTTTACAGGCAAGTGCTTTGAGAATAAAGCACTTGCCTGAAAAACTTGTGGCGGCGTAACGTAAATCGGATACGTTACGCCACCCGCAGAGATGCGCCCAGTGTACAAAAATCTGGGCCTAAGTCCCCCTTCCTGACCATGCTTCATGCTGCACCCATATTTAGGACTGTTCTGCAATTCTACAGCCCCCACCCTCTGATATCTAACCCACCCCTACCTCCCTCCCAGTTACCTGAATTGGGTTCTTCTCCCTGCAACATCTTGTAATTCTTTCAATTTGATGAGTCTGTCTGGCTCTGCCTACACAGCCGTATTGTCTATTCACAGATTTTTTATTTTATTTTTCTTGCAGTCAGACAGGGTTTTTGAATGAGCCTAGCATTTGGCTTGCTTTTGTGGCGTGGCCTTATTCCTTCAGGTACCTTTTTTTGCTGCAATATGCTCTGTATGCACTATGAGTCTGTGTGTATTGATGTGCAATTGTGGAAATCCATCCATTTACCCACAAGAAGATGCACATGATGAACCAAACAACAAATGGTATACAGCAGGGGTGCCCAACCTTTTGAAGAGCGAGGGCCACTTCAACATTTTGGTAACCAGTCGGGGGCCAAAATGAGTGGAGCGGGCAAATGACAGGTCACGGCTACTCTATAGGCCCTCCGATCCGCCCAGATGGAAGGGGACAAATTCCCTTCCGTTTCTCGGATTGGAGGTAGGCAGGTGTAAACGGACATCTGTTGCTCTATAGAGGTGAATTGAGGGTCCCATTTGGTCGGGCTGATCATGTGAAAAGGGCCTAATGCCGCGTACACACCATCACTTTATGTGATGAAAAAAAATGACGTTTTTAAAAACGTCACTTTAATTGACCGTGTGTGGGGGAAAACGTCGTTTTATGTCTTGTAAAAAACGACAGAAAAAAATTGAAGCATGCTTCAATTTTATGTGTCGTTTTTCAAAAGTGCACTTTTTACTTCACAGAAATTGACCGTGTGTAGCAAAAAACGTCGTTTTCTAAGACGTTTTTTCATCCACGCATGCCCAGAAGCAAGCTTCAATGGTAAAACGTGGTGGAACGTAACCTCACTTTGCAAGATCATTGTGAGAAAACGATGGTGTGTAGGCAACTTCGTCTTAGAAAATTGAAGTTTCAAAAACGTCATTTTTTACTTCACAGAAAGTGTCGTTTTTTTCATCACATAAAGTGATGGTGTGTACGGGGCATAAGGCTGGTTTCACACTGATGTTCTGTGGCTTACCGACACCGCGGGTGCAGCTTAGTGTACCTGTGTCTATCCTGCGGGTTGGCTGAACTTTGTCATAGACTTTGCCTGTGACAAAATCCAGTGCTGTAGAGGAAGCATCGGCTTATGGGGATCTGCTCCACCAGCTTCATTCACAACCCTGATGCTGCGGTATGGTGAGTCGGCAACCTGCGATCTGGGCTTGCCAACCCGCCATTCCAGAGCAGGAGGCCGCGGGCCATATCAGATGGTTCCGTGGGCCACATTTGGCCCCCAGGCCACTGGTTGGCTGCCCCTGGTATACAGTATATCTCTTCCTGTGTAGTTAAAGGGAAAGTTTGCTGTAGCATTGGTGTGGTGATGCATGTGTCCCCCTGCCGGCTCTAAGCCTGAGAACATCACAAGTGATCACAGTTCTTGGTCTGCTTGGAGCAGAGAGCAGTGACTGTCAGTCACTGCTCTCTGCTCTGCCCCTCCAGCGCTCACTGGAGCTCCATGCTGGAGAAGGGGCAAGTGGGTTTGGCTCTCAGCTGTCAGTCAGTAGGTGGGTGGAATCTGACAAAAACGACCAGATCCTTTTTAGAACGTGGAGCTGCTCTGTTATGTCGGCTTACAGTGGGCTTTATCCCACTGTCTGTTTCTGGATCACAAGAGAAGTGATACCGAAAAAGCTTTGGCCATAGTTCTTTTAAACTTAGAAAGGCACAGATTTTGATATATAAGGGTGTAGCTAAACCATGCATACAAGTTGTTATACCTGATTCGGTAGACAGGTGACTGTAGATTGGCATATTGCACAGTTTAAGATTTAGAGGACATTACATTTTTTTTTTTTTTTTTTTTAAATAAATAATGTTTTGTCGCTGTGGACTGTCAAGTTTGCTTTATCTAATTTGATATCTAGAAACTGATTGGTTGAGATAGCCAAGTTTTCCCCGTGTGATACTTTGTTTGTCTTTTCTTGCTGAGAAATGCCTTGCCATTTGGGATGATTTTATCATCTTCTGTTTCTATACTTGGATATAGTGAACATGTTCAGGGCTGATGTAATTCCCTTTCTGAAAAGGAATCCTAATGCACTGTGCATTTATTCTATTTCTTCTCCACAAAATGAGAAATGGCTTTTTGTCGGTAATAATGGCTGGAAATGGTTTGGCATCAGATCAACGTGTAGCTGGCAAATGGCATTAGAATTAAATAGTTGTTGTTCTGCATTATTAAATATTACATTCATACAAGATGACAATATCAATGGGTGTTTGTGTTTTTCAGCTCCAGATTTTCTCGGCATGCTATATAGTACAGAAGGCCTTTTTAATAAGCTGTGCTAAATCTCTGAATACCCTACAGTCTGTTCAATGAAATGAGGCGTCATTAAGTGGCTTAGCACCTTTGGTAAACAAGGCCTAGCATTTTCAGTTTTCTATTACTGGACTGCTGATTGGACATACAGGACAAAATCCTAGACTACAGTCAGCTTTGTTTGTGAGAGCTTATGCTAACTGACCACTTAAATAAAGCCCTGGACTTACATGCAACAGCTCATCAAAGAGGTATTCTAGTCTAGCTAAAAAGTCATTAGCTTTAAGCATCATGTAATCGGCGCTTGTCGTTTAGCACAAAGAAAACCAAAGCAGCCGAGAAGGATTTATAACGTCTCTACAATTTATTGAAAATTTTAAGAAATTGGATGGAACTGCTATTGGAAGACTAAAAAAAAAATAACCACACGAAGAGGCATTGCTTAGTAATAAAATACTGGTGTTCTTTAGGGGGACTATACATAGCGTGGCATTTTTATTTCTTTATTTATTTATTTATTTATTTAATTAATTATTATTATTTTCTATTCTATATAATTTTTATTTTAACCAGCGAGTTGTATGCAAATAAAAGTGTCTATTCCCCCACAAACATACTCTGTGCTGATGGGGGAAACTCTTTCTGTAGTCCTATTGGGCCAGATCCACAGACGAAGTACGCCGGCGTATCTACTGATACGCCGGTGTACTTTCAAATTTCCCGCGTCGTATCGTTGTTTTGAATCCTCAAAACAAGATACGACAGCTTCTAGGTTAGATCCAACAGGTGTACGTCTTCGTACGCCTTCGGATCTAAGATGCAATACTTCGGCGTCCGCTGGGTGGCGTTTTCCGTGTCGGGTATGCAAATTAGCGATTTACGACTATCCACAAACGTACGTGCGTCTGTCGCATTTTCTAACGTTGTCTGTAGTCGGCTTTTTTCGGCGTATAGTTAAAGCTGGTATTTTTCGGCGTATACATAGACTTGCCATGTTAAAGCGGGGGTTCACCCTATCGACGGGAAAATTTTTATTTTTTTTTATTTTACCTTAAAATCAGGCATTGTAGCGCGAGCTACAGTATGCCTGTCCCAAATTTTTTACCGCCGTACTCACCTTGTAGTCGTCCATCGAAGATTCCGGGGAATGGGCGTGCCTATGGAGACGGAGGATGATTGACGGCCGGCTCTGGCGCGTCACGCTTCTCCGGAAATAGCCGAAATAGGCTTGGTCTTCACGACGCGTGCGCATAGCCTGTGCGCAGGCGCCGTGAAGAGCCGAGACCTACTCCGGCTGTCTTCGGGGAGAGTGACGTGCCAGGGCCGGCCGTCAATCATCCTCCCTCTCCATAGGCACGCCCATTCCCCGCGGGAGCCGGAATCTACGATGGACGACTACAAGGTGAGTACGGGGTTAAAAAAATCGGGACAGGCATACTGTAGCTCGCGCTACAATGCCTGTCTCGATGGTAAAATGTGTCGGGGGGGGGGGGGGGGGTGAACTACCGCTTTAAGTATGGCCGTCGTTCCCGCGGCGAAATTAATTTTTTATTTTTTTGCGTAAGTTGTCCGTGAATAGAGATGGACGTAACTCACGTCTAAGTTCAAAAAATGACGTCATTTCGCGCAAAGTATGGCTGGAAATTTCATTCGGCGCGGGGACGTGCTTCATTTAAATGAAACCCGCCCCCAACCTGCCCAATTTCAAATCCGCCGCCAGAAATACACTACGCCGCCGTAACTTACGGCGCGAAATCGCTGAGGATTCGAAAATGCGCCAGGTAAGGTACGGCGGCGTAGTGTATCTCTGATACGCTGCGCCGTTCTACATGTATGTGGATCTGGCCCATTGTCTTCTGCCGGTAGGGAGCCTTCCTCGCTGGCAGAATACATTTGAACAGCGTTGCACTGATCGTAAAAAAAAAAAAACTCCAAAGGCTAGCATATAAATGGATCGAAATTTGGTCAGTCTTGCTGGATTATGCTTCATGTAAAGTATTGCCGGTGTTCTGCCGGCAAAGGTTCGCCGGTGGATAATGCCTGTCCTGTATTGTGCAGCGCTTGCGCAGTACGGAGCACAACAGAGCTGCCGAAAGTCTCCGAACATAAACGGCTGTTCACTGCTCCTGCGCACAGCAGACGACTTTGTGCCACAGCAGACGATGCTCGTGCAACTCTGCAAGGGGCGGGTGTATTACTATTCTATTGTGTAAGGAGCTGAATTTAAAATTGATGGGTAGAGCGGATAAGTTGGTGGTGGTTTTATCAATAAACTACACGTCTTTGCGGGGCCTGTTTTAACAAGTGAAGGGCGCGTTTTGCAATGTGGATGGGCGGGTTTGCTCTTTTTCAGCCAAATCGCCCCTTACACGATATAATAGTAATACACCCGCCCCTTGCAGAGTTGCACGAGCATCAGGGGTGTGCGGCAGTGTGTGGCACAATGTCGTGCTCATTGCGCAGGCGCCGTGTACAGGTGTTCATCTTCAGCGGCTCCGTTGCGCTCCATACTGCACAAGCGATGCGTCTGTGCAGATACATTATCCGGCGAGAGACCTTTCTCGGCAGGACACCGGCTTTAGTGCAATTAATTAGAATTCAGTTTGACATCAACGCAGGATGGATGGTTATTATCTATGGGTTACTGTAGTCAAACATTGGCACTCTGTACTACAAGCTTTCTCAACCTTTACTACTCCAGAGGAACCTCTAAAAAAAAAAAAAAAAAAATCAGGTCTCGGGGTTATTAAATCCATTAAAAAAAAAAATCAGGTCTCGGGTTTATTAAATCCAATTAATCGAGGGTCAATTATGAAAATGCCCCTTACCTTGGCGGTCAGTAGGATACAGAATGCAGCCCTTTCTTTCACACGGGTGGGCTGCCCGACAGGCTCCGCTTTGCTCAGCGGGGGATCGATCCACTGATCCCCACTGAGCAGGTGGCTGACAGGTCTGTCTCCGCTCACTGTGCTGAGACGCACCTGTCGGAGCCCTCTCTCTCCTCTATGGGGAGATCGGATGAAAACGGACCACCTGTCTGTTTTTTCATTCGATCTGATCCTCTAGACCAGGGGTGCCCAACCAGTGGCACGGGGGCCACATGTTGTACCGCAGAGCCCTCTGATGTGGCCCGCGACCTCCTGCTCTGGGATGGAATAGAATACTGTTGTTATTAAAGGTCAGTTTATTACTAAAATCACAATGTATATATGGGCATATCTGTTCTACAGTGGTTACTGGGATGCTTTCAACTTAATCCGCAGATGCAGAGCAGTGCACCTGCGGGTTACCTGCACTGAGCCATAGACTTCTGTTATTACCTTTTGAGTTTGGTGAGTTTTCTGAAAGTGCACCAAACCTGCAGAATATAATAAAAGTCTTTTGCAAAGTGCAGAAAAGCCAAAAGGCAGTGCGGAAAGCAGCCTGACCCAATTGGACCCTCCATTCACCTCCAAGGAGTGGCATATCTAAACCAACTTGTGTCCTACCTCCAATCTGATCCGGCTGTGTCCGTTTCCACTCTGCATATGCGGAGTGGACACGGACCTGCCATCCGCCCGCTCCACTGATTGTGGCCTGCGACCAGTTACCGAGTGGACACGGACCTGCCATCCGCCCGCTCCACTGATTGTGGCCTGCGACCAGTTACCGAGTCGCTTAAGTGGCCCTCACATTTCAAAAGGTTGGGCACCCCTGCTCTAGACTGATGGAAAATATGGTCACCATCTGTCTAAATTGATTGGATATCGTGGACCTGTCACCACTGACAACTGCTACTCCATAGAGGTGAATGAAGCGTCCGATCAGGTCAGCTTGAAAATCTGACAAGCAGACCTGATCGGAAAGCCCATGTGAAATGGGCCTTACAGTGAGGTTCAGAATGCCAACCTCAAAGACTGGAAAAAAAAAGCTCATCTGAATCAGGCTGTTGGCTCTACCAATATGCACTGATTACTATGTAAATATCACTGGCAGGGAAGGGGTTAACACTAGGGAGCGATCAAGGGGTTAAATGTGTACTCTATTGTGTGTTCTAACTGTTATGGGGATGGCACCAACTAGGAGATTTGACAGAGCGTATTTTTTACTTTGTAGAAATACGCTCTGTCTGGTCTCCTCAGAGAGCACGGGGATTACACACACAAACCCCCCGTGCTCCCGCTCGCGATTCCAAAAGTTGAGAAAACTGATCTACTATGTCACTGTCTTGTATCAGTATGGGAAACTCTCTTCAGGCTGTACCTTTTTCACACAGTGTGGCCAACATCTACCCAATATCAGTTAACTGGTTCCCCAGGAGGGCCATTCTGCCGCAGTTAATCTACGTGATCCGGTCAGGAACCAGTTAACTGATATTGGGTAGATGTTGGCCACACTGTGTGAAAAAGGTACAGCCTGAAGAGAGAGCTTACCATACAGATACAAGACAGTGACATAGTAGATCAGTTTTCTGAACTTTTTTAACAAAGAGGAACCCTTGAAAAAACATTCTAGTCTCAAGGAACCCGTGGCAACCTCAGGAGGAAGCTAGTATTTCATGGAACCCTGGTTAAGAGAGGCTGTTGTCGATCTCACAAAACCCATTGGGATGGATTTTGCATTTTACCACCCTGGTTCCTTGAGGTGGCTTTCTAGTCCAGTGTAGCTGATGACTGCGGACCTAGGGCCAGATTCACGTAGGAGGGCGTAACTTTGTGCGGGCGTAGCATATCCTATTTACGCTACCCTGCCGCAACTTAGACAGGCAAGTGCAGTATTCACAAAGCACTTGCTCCGTAAGTTGCGGCGGCGTAGCGTAAATTGGCCGGCGTAAGCCCGCCTAATTCAAAGTAGGCTGGTAGGGGGCGTGTTGTATGCAAATTAATCTTGACCCCACGTAAATGACGCGCCTAACGAACAGTGCATGCGCGCGCATGCTCAGTATCACGTCGAATTTACGCCCTAAGATACGCCGGCTCAATGCCTGTGACGTGAACGTAACCTACGCACAGCCCCATTCACGTACGACTTGCGTAAACAACGTAAAAAGATACGCTGTTCCGACGTCTATTTCTTGCATTACCTGTGCCTCATATAGCAGGGGTAACTTTACGCCGAGCGTAAGCCTCAAGTAAACGGCGTAGCGGGCGCAAGTACGTTCGTGAATCGGCGTATATAGCCAATTTACATATTCAATTCGTAAATCTATGGAAGCGCCCCTAGCGGCCAGCGTAAATATGCACCCCAAGATACGACAGCGTAGGAGACTTACGCCGCTCGTATCTTGGCAACAGAGAGGCGTATCTGATTCTATGAATCAGGCGCACAGATACGGCGGCACAGATTCGGACTTACGGCGGCGTACGTGGAGATACGCCGTCGTAAGTCCTTTGAGAATCTGGCCCCTAGTTTTCAGTTTCCAAGGGAAGACTTGTCGGCCAGTCTGGACTGGATTTACTAAAACTAGAGAATACCAATTCTGCTGCAACTCTGCATAGAAAACCAATCTGCTTTCAGGTTTTCTTTGCCAAAGCTTAAAGTGGTTGTAAAGCGTAAGCCTTTTTTCCTCTTATTTCATGAAGGTAAGAAAATGTATAGGCATCAGCATCGCCCCCTCTACTTACCGGAGCCCTCATTTGATCCATCGCCACACACGTCTGCAGCTCTTCTCTCCCCTGTGAGCCAGTGACGGGGGTGAGTCCTGCTGTCTGTGTCAGTGGATGCTGCAGCGGGGCTTGGGTGCGAGCACGCACAAGTGCCCCCATGGGAAGTGGCAAGTATAGACATGTTTTAAAAAAAAAAAAAAATATATAATTTCCTTTACAACCACTTTAAACGATTATGCTGAAGTTAGAAGTGGTTTGGCTATTATGCAGAACTGCACCAGATTTTCCACTCTCCAGATTTAGAAAAGCAACCCCTCTGTGTTATTCATATTGATTTACAGATCAAAATGCAAACCTACTGTATATATAAAAATGCTATTAAATCGGGTTATGCATTTCTAAAAATAAATGAAAACTTTTTTTTTTTTTTTTTAATACAATTAAAGTTTTATAAACAGTAATACCTTGGATTACAAGCATAATTAGTTCCAGAAGAATGCTTGTAATCCAAAGCACTCATATATAAAAGCGAGTTTCCCCATAGGAAATAATGGAAACTCTGATAATTTGTTTCACAGCCACTGCTTGTCTATGCTGTACCGCATGTGGCCAGAGGTGCGGGGGTGCCGCAGACCACTTGAGTTGTCTCTAAGGCCTTGTACACACGGTCGTTCCAATCCGATGAGAATGGTCCGACGGACCGTTTTCATCGGTTCACCGCTGAAGTGGCCTGACGGCCTGATATGCGTACACACTAGGGTTGTCCCGATACCGATACTAGTATCGGTATCGGTACCGATACCAAGCATTTGCCCAAGTACTTGTACTCGGGCAAATGCTCCCGATGCTTCACCCGATACTTGTACAGTCAGCGGTGATCAGTGCGTGGGGAAGTTACAAGCACCGATCACCGCTGTATAGATTTAAAAGTCATTTTGTGTCCCCCTCCGTGCTGCCATCTCCGTCCGTTTGTCCCCCTCCGTGTTTCCGTCTCCCTCAGTGTCTCCCTCCGTGTTTCCCTGTCCCCCGTCTCCCTCCGTGTTTCTCTCTCCCTCTGTGTCCCCCTCCGTGTTTCTCTCTCCCTCCGTGCTGCTCCTCCACCCCCTGGAACTGTCAGGATGGAGAGCGGTGGTAGGAGCCGGTAAATCCGGCTCCTTATGCCGCATACACACCATCACTTTATGTGATGGAAAAAAACGACACTTTCTGTGAAGTAAAAAATGACGTTTTTGAAACTTCAATTTTCAAAGACGAAGTTGCCTACACACCATCGTTTTCTCACAATGTTCTAGCAAAGTGAGGTTACGTTCCACCACGTTTTACCATTGAAGCTCACTTCATAAGTAGCTTCTGGGCATGCGTGGATGAAAAAACGTCTTAGAAAACAACGTTTTTTGCTACACACGGTCAATTTCTGTGAAGTAAAAAGTGCACTTTTGAAAAACGACACATAAAATTGAAGCATGCTTCATTTTTTTTGGTCGTTTTTTACAAGACATAAAACGATGTTTTCCCCCACACACAGTCAATTAAAGTGACGTTTTTAAAAACGTCATTTTTTTTCATCACATAAAGTGATGGTGTGTACGCGGCATTACTGTTTCGAATGTCCATTCACATAACTAAAAAAATCGTAAACTGTTTACAATGTTTCAGTTTATGAATGAAGAGAAGCCGCTGTCTTCTCTCCATTCATTTTCAGCGCAGCTGAGGCTGCTGAGAAAGGGACTGGGGAACACGTGTCTCTAGTCCCTTTCTCTGTCTCAGAGGGGAGATGTCAGAGGTCTGTTAAGACCCCTGATATCTCACCAAAGCCCCCCAACAGGGCTGATAAAATTAAAAATTAATAAAAAAAAATTATTGTAGAAAATAATAAAAAATAAAAGAAAAAACACACTGACACGGTTCACCCCCCCCCCCCCTTAAAAAAAAGAAAGCATTATAAAAAAAAAAAAAAAAAAAAAAAAAAAAAACTATTGTAAAAAATTAAAAATAAAACTACTGACACACGTGCCACAGTCACATGAGATTAAAAAAAAGTATCGGTATTCGGTATCGGCGCATACTTGAAAAAAAGTATCGGTACTTGTACTCGGTCTTAAAAAAGTGGTATCGGGACAACCCTAGTACACACCATCGTTACAAAAACCGATCAGGTCAGAACGCGGTGACGTCAAACACACGACGTGCTGAATAAAATGAAGTTCAATGCTTCCAAGCATGTGTCGACTTGATTCTAAGCATGCGCCGATGCTTTGCTGTACTAACCATCGGTTTGGACCGATCGGGCAGCGGTCCATCGGTTCGGTTTTGAAGCATGTTTTAAAATTTTGGCCCAAAGGATAACAGACCGATGGGCTATACACACGGTCGGTTTGGACCAATGAAACTGAACCTCGGTCCATTTTTATCGGTTTTGTCCGACCGTGTGTACGGGGCCTATGTGTCAC